>NC_069499.1:1526054668-1526187168 GCF_027579735.1 Bombina bombina | reverse complement strand
ATGTCGGGTCTTCAAAAACTGAAAGTGGATCTTCGGGGATTAGTGTTAGGTTTTTTAAGGGTTTATTGGGTGGGTTTTATTTGTAGCTTAGGGTTTGGGTGGAAAAAGAGCTAAATGCCCTTTTAAGGACAATGTCCATACAAATGCCCTTTGCAGGGCAATGGGGAACTTAGGTTTTTTTAGTTAGGATTTTATTTGAGGGGTTTGGTTGTGTGGGTGGTGGGTTTTACTGTTGGGGGGGGGGTGTTTGCATTTTTTTTTACAGGTAAAACAGCTGATTTCTTTGCGGCAATGCCCCGCAAAAGGCCCTTTTAAGAGCTATTGGCAGTTAAGTTTAGGCTAGTTTTTTTTTTATTTTGGGGGGCTTTTTTATTTTGATAGGGCTATTAGATTAAGTGTAATTAGTTTAAATATTTGATCATTTCTTTTTTATTTTGTGTAATTTAGTGTTTGTTTTTTTTGTAATTTAGTTATTTGTATTTAAAAAATGTAATGTATTTAATTGTAGTGTAAGGTTAGGTGTTAGTGTAATTCAGGTTAGGTTTTATTTTACAGGTAAATTTGTATTTATTTTAGCTAGGTAGTTAGTAAATAGTTAATAACTATTTATTTACTATTCTACCTACTTAAAATAAATAAAAACGAAGCTGTGAAATAAAAATAAAACCTAAGCTAGATACAATGTAACTATTAGTTATATTGCAGCTATCTTAGGGTTTAATTTACAGGTAAGTATTTAGTTTTAAATAGGAATTATTGTTATTAATAGTAGGTTTTATTTAGATTTATTTTAATTACATTAAAGTTAGGGGGTGTTAGGGTTAGTGTTAGACTTAGACTTAGGGTTAGGGGTTAATAACTTTAGTATAGTGGTGGTGACGTTGGGGGCAGAAGATTAGGGGTTAATAAATGTAGGTAGGTGGCGGCGATGTTAGGGGCGGCAGATTAGGGGTTAATAAGTGTAATCTAGGTGTTGTCGGTGTCGGTGAGACAGATTAGGGGTTAATAAGTGTAATGTAGGTGTCGGCGGTGTCGGGGTGGCAGATTAGGGGTTAATAAGTGTAATGTAGGTGGTGGCGACATTGGGGGCGGCAGATTAGGGGTTAATAACTGTAATGTAGGTGGCGGCGACATTGGGGGTGGCAGATTAGGGGTTAATAAGTGTAATGTAGGTGTCGGCGATGTCCAGGGCGGCAGATTAGGGGTGTTTAGACTTGGGGTTCATGTTAGGGTGTTAGGTGTAAACATAAATTTAGTTTCGCCATAGGAATCAATGGGGCTGCGTTACGGAGCTTTACGCTCCTTTATTGCAGGTGTTAGGCTTATTTTCAGCCGGCTCTCCCCATTGATGTCTATGGGGAAATAGTGCATGAGCACGTAAAATCAGCTCACTGCAGCTCACCGCAGCGCTGGTATTGGAGTGCGGTATGGAGCTCAATTTTGCTTTACTCTGCAATATTGCCTGCTAACGCCGGGTTTTTGCAAACCTGTAATACCAGCTCAGTAGGGAGGTGAGCGGTGACAATAATTTGCAAGTTCTTACCACAAAACTCGCAATCTAGCCGCATAATAGGTAAAACATCTTTTATCTAGTGGATACTAGATCAATGGTTCTTAATATTTTACAAAATCGTAGAACCATAAAAATTACTCTGTATAGTTTTCTTCTCAATAAAAATATATCCATTGAGAAGGATATTGCCCAAATACAATATTTTATTGTAGATCCTATTACCCACTAAAAAATTAGGTATAATTGAAATCTTACAGTATATTTATGGATGTGTATACATAGCCGCATACCTGCAATCTTTCTAGGACTCCTAACTGAAAATGAAGGCGATACCCTGCAGAACTCCTTTAAAACAAGTCGTCATTTATCACATTCATTATAAAATGTATCTAACATTCCATGAAGAATATTATTGCACTATTTTTTAACATAATACAAATGTGACCCTATTGCTCCGTATAACTAATGTGGTAAATATGTTAGAATACATTAAAAATAAAATAAAAAAATATATATATAACGATCACGTGTGGGACAAATAGATAATTGTGCAAATTTAAAATTTATGTATCTATATGCACATATCTGTTGATAAAATATAGTTATATCAACTGGAAAGATTGAAAAAATACAGTGGATGGTTATATCTTCAAATATATAACCTAAAAACATTTTTTAGGTAAAATGTGCCTGCAAAATCTTTCCCTACATGAATCTATGAAAATAACCTTTCTTGGAGGGAATAAGCAAGCCCCAGAACCTGAATAGGGAAACAAGTGGGGATATACAAATGCAGCAGTCCCAAAAAAGAACCATGCTGACAAAATATTTAATACCTGGATAGCGATATTCTTTACACAAGTTAAACTGGGGTAACATGCAATACGTATTAAACCCTAATGAAAACATTTAAGAAAAAAACATTTAGTTAACAATTATTATCTTATCTAGAAAAAACTGTGTTTAAAATGTTCTAATACATAAGTAACAATGATTATTTGAATAATCAAGTGAGTTGTACTTAGGTTTATATATAATATAATAGTGCAAAAACTATGTACACCCTTAAACGTCATGTATTAAAAACAAGTGGTTAAGCAAAAACTTTTTGAAGTCATAAAGCACATTAGATCAAAAAAAAAATTCAGTACATTGGAATACAAAGTATTTATTAGTTTAAGCCAAGTTCCACATTGGCTGAGTTCTTTTAGTCTGTCTCCACGTCTTCTGCGTGTAATGATAGATTATTGGGATTGCTTCCATGGACCTGATTGAAATGGCAGGAAACAGAGTGCTTTTGAAAAAAATATTTTATATTATACAGATGTTCATAAATACAGTACGTCTTTTGAAAGACCTACAAGTACATCCTATATAAATTAGTTTACACCAACACACCAAACTTCACAAATTTCACAGTTTATATTATACATTGTTTAATCTTATATGTATTCAATACACCAGAAATATTGAATGTAAGCTGTGATATTGGGCAATATCCACAGTAGTCATATTTTCCACATTGATGACAACCTATTAGTGGTTTGCGAAAGTGCCAGCAATAATTTTTAAAAGTATCTTCTTTTTTTTTGTCTTCCATTTTTGTAGTTTATCAGTTGTATCAAAAGGGCTAGAATTGATTTTACATTTGCAGCTTTCTTACATATTATTTTATTATTATTGTATAAAGAAATAACATCCCTTAAGATGGGATCATTTTTAAGGATTCAATTTACTATGTTTACAATCTCAGCTTAACTTTATCTAGTGCACATAGATCCACTAAATGGATTACTATCATTTTTTTCTCAACTCAGCTCCCTTTATTGAACTAATAAATAATTTTGTGTTTCTATCCTTATCATGATTAATTTACTTAATTAGTATATCTTGTCTGGGCATTCTTTTAACTAGATTTAAATCCATGTCAACCAAGTCCTTTTTGAAACCTTTTTCTAAAAATCTTTCTCTTATGATATTTTCCTGAATTTTAAATACCCTGTCTAATGTACAGTTTTTCTTAATCCTCATGAATTGGCTTTTAGGGGTATTATTGATCCAGCATCTGTCAGACAACTATCTGCTTTTAAAAAATGTATTATTAGCTACGTATTTAAAGAAGGTTTTAGTTTTCAAAGAATATCCATTGACTAAAATTTCAAGGCCTAAAAAAATCAATCTTATCATGAATACTTTTATAATCAAAGATAAGACCCAAATCCTTATTATTCATATAGCTTTGGTCTAGATAGTAAATATATCATCAATGTATCTTTAAAAAAAGTGTAGACTTTCATTAAAATCATGACCAAAGAGAAACTTAGCAATATAAAATCTCTTTAATAATTTGCTTGTTTCTCTACCAGTTGTGTTTTTAATGTACTGTACCTTCACTTTAAATTTTTGAGAGTGTAAAACATTTGAGAGATCATGTTTTTCCTATCGATGACAATGCAATATTATTTACAATATATTTCCAATCTGATTGTTTAATCCTCTTGTCAGTCATCATGACATACTGTACATTGTTTTTTATGTAATGACTCTTTGGATTATTGTATTCAATTGCATATGTCTTTTCAAATTATTAAATTATTAACAAACATACACTGAACCTATAGCAGCAATGATATGATGAAAGAAGATTTTTAATTGGCTTGTCAAAGATGTCAAACTTTCATTATAATGAGTGTTATTTGTTATGTATATATTCAATACAATAGCAATATAATTGATCTGAAAGCAATGGTTGATTTAAACAGGAAATGTTGTGATATAGAAGCTTACGGTTTATGCCATGTGTATATATGTGAAAAACTAATAATACTTGCACTGCTATACAGCTATGATTTATACAGACTACAGGGTTATTTTATTATGAGTTCAATGGAAGTTCACACATTTCAGCTATAAAAAGAAAATACTGAACACTGCGATCCAAGCCACCTGATGAAGAGGAGTTTTTCCATGAAATGCATAGTAAACTTTCTAGGATTTATGCCATCTGTATTTATGTGAAAAACCAATGATACTTGTATTGATATACAGAAGTTGTTTTGAGACATGATGTATGATTTATACAGACTACAAGGTTATATTATGTAATGGAAGTTCACACATCTGCTATAAAAAGGAAATACTGAACACCGCGATCCAAGCCCCCTGATGAAGACAAGTTCCTCCTTGAAATGTGTAGTGTACTGTCCATGATTTTCCTGTTGATTATCCTGTTTGTTTGGTTGCAGTATTCATGCTTTGGATTGTGTACAGTCACTTTCCAATCAAATTCTGATATTACCAGTGCAAGGTCATTTTATAGTATTTTTATTTTTTAATGTTATTGTACATTTGATATTTTTTTATTTAACTTTTTAAACATATTGAATTAATTAAAATTTTCCTTTTTACTTTATTCTATAAGCGCTGTCTCTTATCCTTTTCTTTGAAGGGATATGATTATTATGCTTTGTATATGTCACTCTAAGATTGTTGCTTTGTAAATATATGTTTGGACATATACTGTATTTAAACATTTATTTATACATTTTCTGGCATACTGCATGCAGTTTTTTGTTTGTATCCTTTGCTGTAGCTAACATGTGCCAAGCCTGTTCTCCGGATCACAATCCGAATTCTCAGTATTTAACAACACATTTTTCACTTATTAAATTCCACTAAAGAGCTAAAAAGACTTGATAAACTCCCAGACAACACTTTTCAACTTGCATGGACAAGAAACACAATTTTCTTTCATAATTCAGATAGAGCTTGCAATTTTAAATAATTTCTCAATTTATTTCTATTATCTAATTTGTTTAGTTCTCTTTGTATACTTTGTTGAAAGTATACCTAGGTAGGCTCAGTCAACCTAGGTAGGTTCAATGTCTTTTGTAATTGACTTTCAGCTAGCTCCCAGTAGTAAATTGCTGCTCCTTCAACAAAGGATACCTATAGAAAGAAGCAAATTATATAATATATGTATATTGGTAAGTTGTTTAAAATTGTTCTATCTAAACCATGAAAGAAAAAATCATGTCCCTTTAACTTTAAAAAGTTTTGTTCAGTTGAACATTAGTTAATATTACCCCTTTCATATTGGATGACATTGGGAAGCAACATCACAATACAGATTCAAATGCTAACTGCTCAAGCAAATAAAGTTAATAGAAAGCATTTTTACACTAATAAGAATTATTCAAATACATAAAGCAACAAATTCAAATGTTCACTGTACCAATATTGCCCCTGTTCGAATCCTCTTTAACCTGTGATATGATTGATAACCCCTTCAAATCACCATTTTGTTTTTGATTAATCCTAAAATTTGATTCTTGTTTTTCCAAGTTGTGGGATTAACAAAGTAGATAAGGATTTTATTGTTTTTTGACAAATATGAGCTTCAGGGGTATAAATAGCAGAACAATTTTTGGATTGTGATCACTGACACATCAATAATGCCACTTGATGTCTAGGAACTGTTAACTTAAAAACGCATGCACAAGATTGCGATCAATAAGATAATTAATTGATTATTGATGATAACTGCCTCGTGTGCTTGAATGCAGGTTTTCATTTAACTGATTATACCTAATCAAGAAACTGGCAAGATATAATTTCATATTGTTTTGGGCAATTTTTCATGAACTGGGCAGTTAATAATTTCATATAATTTTGAGTAACTTTATTACTACCATGCTTAAAGGAATTGTCTAGTCATAATGAAAATTTCATGATTCAGATAGAGCATGCAATTTTAAGCAATTTTCTCATTTACTCCTATTATCAATTTTTCTTCGTTCTCTTGGTATCTTTATTTGAGAATGCAAGAATATAAGCTTAGGAGTCGGCCCATTTTTGGTTTAGCACCTGGGTAGCACTTGCTGATTGGTGGATATTTAGTCCATGTTTACATAGTTGCCAATAACTATGTAAACATATAACTGTTTACTAAATATCAGCAGTGGTTTAGTATTATCAGCTCCCTATTGACATGGGAACCAATAAATGATAATTTAAACCAAATTTACACTGCTACACTTTGGTCAGCAATTACATCTAACACAATCTGATGGTAAGGTACAATAGATAGGAAATAATTGTGTGCAAAAAAATGTTTGTAAAATAAAATTAAAAAGACAATTTAAACCTGAATTCTGCATCTATATAGCTACCACTGATAAAGGCCAAATGCACAAAATAGTGTGTATGGTTTTTGTGTTGAGGTTATCAAAAGTGCCCTTTTTCGCTAAAAGCAACAAAATTACTAAGAATTACACATTGTATATTGTAACAGTTCAATTTAAAAAAAAATTAAAAAAAAGCTCTCTAACACTATTCAGCAAAGTTCTCAAACTTGTGCTCTTTATAATATGTGTTAAACAGTATGAATGCCATTTGTAAATGAGCATCATGGGTATAAAGGCAGGGCCAGATTTATAATAAGGCAGAGTAAGCACGTTCTATTTTTTCTCTGCCTGCGGCCATCTTAGCTATGGTATATATATATATATATATATATATATATATTAATGATATATATATATATATATATATATATATATTAATGATATATACAGTATATATATATACCCCTCATCTAATTGAAACAATACATTGTGAGTAGCCACCTTATGTGTAGGGGCCTCAATAAATTGTTTCAATCTCTGCACATAGATTGTGTGTTGCGCTTCTCCTGTTTTTATCTTTTTAGATTTCCTTTTGAATGTTGTTTGGATCATTCGTGGCAAGAAGCAGCAGAATCACTGGGATTTTAAGGACTCCACTGTCCAATTCACTTCACTTTGGGACATATCTCATTGAACTGAAGTAACTAACGGACCTTTGTCACTACCTCCATATAGCAATTGAGGACGGTATTGCTTTTAGTGTTTTTAAATTTTGAATATTTGAGTCTGTTTTGTGGCTCACACTTTTATATCTGTGGTTTTATTGGCAGCGCTATGTGTTAGTTTATATTCCGTGTAAAATATATAACAACAATAATTAATAATATTTTTTCAGTTGCTGATTATATTGCACACAGTGTATGTATGTTGCATATACTGTTACTAGTATACTGTTAGTATTACACATATTGTAGTACAGTATACTCCTCATCTAATTGAAGCCATATTTGTTATTGCAGTGGGGGCAACTGACAGCTCGCTACAGGCTCGCTAGAGCAACATAGTAGTATAACTATTCATTTGGGAGTAAAATACATAACAGCAATAATAATTTAAGAAGTGGCTGCTTATTTTGCACACAATGAATGCCTGCTGCCAATACTTTTACTAGTAGTATCTGTATTATATATCATAGTACAATGTATCTCTCAACTAATTAAAATATTTGTTATTGGAGTGTGGGCCCCAATAAAAATAGTAGCTAATAATATATATTTACTTTATTTTGTCATAAAAGTTTTAGTTAAGCAGAGTGTACTATTTTTCCGGCTGTTGCCACCACCACCACCAGTAATACCACTGCCACTAGCACTGTCACTGTGTCTGCTTCTACTTGTCTAATAAGCGTAAGTAGGACAAGCACTATTGCCACTGCTTTACAGAGCAAAATTTCCATTTTTAAGGCCATTGTCTGCTCCTCCGGCGCAAGCATCTAGAGGTGCAGCAACAGTTGTGGCAGCAGCAGTAGTGTCATCTTCAGCATATGTAAATGCAGGCAATTCCATGTCTACCAGAAGTAAGAGATATGCAGGGCCAACTGGTACCAGAACTAGTAGCAGTAAGGGTCATCATACCCAGGCCCCGATGTTCGAAAGTGTTATGAGGCGCTGAGATATTCCAAATGATCCGCTGTTATGTCGAGTGAGCTTGTCGGATTATTCCAAGCTTCCGACATAACCACATTGCTGAGAGGCTTTTACTATACATGCCATTGGTTGGCGATGCTGGCTTAAGCAACACCCAGCATCGGCAACAATATTGGCGATGTATAGAAAATGATCCCTGGAATAGCATTGCCATCTGCCTAAACACTACTCCTAATACCCCTTAACTGAAGTACCGCACTTTAGTTTTAGTATAGGCATAACTGTGTTTTTTTTTTATTAAAGGGACACTGAACCTACATTTTTTCTTTTGTGATTTAGAAAGAGCATGCAATTTTAAGCAACTTGCTAATTTACTCCTATTATAAAATTTTCTTCATTCTCTTGGTATCTTTATTTGAAATGCTAGAATGTAAGTTAAGATGCCGGCCCATTTTTGGTGAACAACCTGGGTTGTTCTTGCTGATTCGTGGATAAATTCACCCACCAATAAATAAGTGGTGTCCAGAGGTCTAAACCAAAAATAGCTTAGATGTCTTCTTTTTCAAATAAAGATAGCAAGAGAACAAAGAAAAAATAATAATAGGAGTAAATTAAAAAGTTGCTTAAAATTGCATGCTCTATCTGAATCACGAAAGAAAAAAATTTGGGTTCAGTGTCCCTTTAATTTGGTAGTGCTTTGTTTGTTTGTTTTTTTGGTAATGTGTTTTTTTATTTTCAGTAAATGTATTTGCATGTCTGATGAAACAGCCAGCAAGCTGAGAAATGTGTTGCATGTTTTTTATATGATTTTACTACAATACATTTGTGTTTTTAAATGGTTCTCCTTTTTCACGACTTATACACAATGTGAAGCGCTCCACATCATTCTTATTTGTCACATTGTTTTGAAGATCCTTCCAGGGAGACCAAACTGACTGATCAGTTTAGACAGCTGGTGTCTATAATACCTAGCCTGCCTGCTTGCAGGATTACGCCATGCATACTCAAATGTAAGTACTCCTTTTTCACATTTATTTGAAGTCACCACAGATACCAGTCATATCTGCACTATGAGAAGCCTTGTGTTTTCTTAAAGGTCACCACACCCTGAATCCATACTAATACACACAGAAAGGAGTTGTAGTCGTTATCAGTCAGCTGGAGACGGCAAAGCCCAGCCTGCCTATTTTGCACTCCTTTTTGTGCAAACACCTTTGTGAGTAAGCAATTCTCAGCATTTACCTATCCACATTTTCTTATCTCGGATAACTGCACTATTAGGCGCTCTTCTTTATCTCTTTTTTAGATCATTCTGTGGGAGATAGCTGGGCATTCCAAGAGGGAGTATAGGAAAAACATGACATAGGTGTAATCAGTATTAGAGAGTTAGCTGGGCATTCCAGGGGGAGTATAGATAAAGTATGATGTAGGTGTATGCGTTCTGTGGGAGCTAGCTGGGCTTTCCAGGAGATAACCTGCACTTTGATTGGGATACATTGCCAGCAGTGCAATATATTCTAATATTTGAAGTATAGGTTATAAGGAGGGTCTAAGCCATGATAAGCTGGCAAGACTTTCCAGTGTGAGGCAGGTAGTGAAGGTGTAGCTAGAGTTAGGTCACACAAGCATTATTTGAAGTATTCCTACACAGAAACCGTGTTTGGTTTCAGTGAGCGCACTGTTTGTGCTGTGTAGGAACGCTTCAAATACATCTCCCCCACCCCAAACAAGTGGCAATGTCAGTGGACTTTTGCGGAAGCCACAATCCCTATTATTTCTTATGGGAGACACATCGCCATTCATCAATACTTTGCGGGTCCACCCCCATTTTTTCAATACATCAAAACTAGCCTGTCGATATTTTAAATATCTGGGCCTTAGAGTGGTGGTTCCCAGAGCCTGCGCTTGAGGACCTTTTCCTTTAATGTAGGCCCTGGGATTCACCAGCCTATGCCTTTTATTAGCACGACCTGAGGCTCTATGAAGAAGTGTGGATAAGATGTGACTCTCCAGCATGCTAGAGGTATTTAACCCTTTAAAGCAAATTTCAAGGAAATTAATGAATACTGATGAGTTTTGTCCATATTTGTTCATTTTCTTTGAATTAGTGCATTTGTTTTCAGATTCTCATTCAATACATAACAAATGCACAAGCCTAAAGCATACCAAGGAATAAGTGCACCATCTTGCTAAAACAGAAGAATACTAATGTAAGTTTTGAGTAAAGATAATGAGTATGGTTTAACTTATTAAACAGGAATTCAAAGTTTTTTCACAAAATCTGCTGGTAGTCATCAGTAATCAGTCAATGTCAAATTCTTTGTGATCAGCTAGGCACAGTGTACAACAGAGTTTTAGCACATCTTTTTATTTGCTTGGTCTTGTATTCTTCCATTACTGTATTTTCAGGCTATATTATGTCCTAGAAGCAGGAGTTCATGATTACTACATCATATCTTTCCAATACGTGGAGTACACATAAGTTTGGGAAAAAAATGGGCAAGATAGTGGTAACTAAGGTACTGATGCACATTACAAACCCTTATGCACCTCTCCGAAGTTCCCTCCCTTCTGTTTACAATGACCATTTAAAATTCCTATAATGTGAGGAAAAGTGGTATGTATCAAAAGCGCAACTTAAACAGAAGGGAGAGATCTACTTTGAAACTGCTGGCTGCTGTTTCAAAGGGACTCAAACACATGTTTGTTCTCCTCAATTAGCGGTGTATTTTTTAGTTTTATGTACTGTGATGCCTACATAGTATAGTAAGTCTGCTACCTCCCTTGCTACTGCCCTTATTGCTCTGTGGTGGTGGTCATCATCGGTCAATGCCAAATCCTAAGGGAATTGCTGGCTGCAGTGTTCAAGGGACTCAAAACTTCTCCATTGGAGGTATATTTTTAAGTTTTTTATACTATGATGCCTACATAGTATAGTAAATCTGCTGCCTGTTGCTGCCTCTCCTGCTCCTGCTCCCGCCCTTCCTGATCTGTGATGGTCATCATCCGTCAATACCAAATCCTCAGGGAATCACTGGCCACTGTGTTGAAGGGACTCTAAGCACAAGTTTGTTCTCCTCCCTTAGAGGTGTATTTTGAGGTTTATGTACTTTGAGACCTACCTAGTTCAGCAAGTCTGCTGTCTGCAGCTGCCCCTACTGCTCATGCCCTTCCTGTTCTGTCATGGCTATCATCTGTCACTGCCTAATCCTTAGGGAACTGCTGGCCATTGTGTCCAAGGGACTCTAAACACATATGTGTCCTCCTCTCTTGAAGGTGTATTTTTGAGATGTATGTACTGTAATCAGAGGCCTACCTAGTTTAGTAACTCTGCTGCCTGCTGCTGCTTATTTTCCTACTCTTGCCCTTCTATGAAGTGAGTTTCCAATGATAATTAACTACAAACTTGTTGGGGAGCAGGTGTGTGAGAAATTGAGGAATGTGGGTACTTTAGAACGGGGGAGTTTAAAAAGAATGGGAGAAATTAAAAAAAGTAAGATTGTATGGAAAGTTTTTAATGGTGGGAAGTGAAAGATAAAAAGGGGGAGGGGACAATAGGATAGTGGAAAAATGTACTAGTGAATAATTAATATTACAGTAATAAAATGTTTTTAATTTCAATTTTTAATTTCAATTTTCTTTGTAAAAAATGTTCTAGTTCCTCTGTGTTCTTGTGTCCCAGTTAGCATTGAATGTTTTAATTGTTGGCATTTCCTAGCAGTATTTTTTGTTGCTAAAATTACAGTTTTGAGGGCTTCCCATTGACTGTAATGCAATTGAGTAAATTTCCTTTTGAACAAAATTTCTATCTGAATATTCCAACAAACTGAATGCGACCATGAACCAAATTCTGATGAACTGAATTATTAAAAAATATTGTACCAACATTTTTTGTATAAACCAACTTTTTTGCCTTTACTATTATGATTTGCTAAATAAGGACAAATGACTAGCCATTCAATTAAGGAAATTACTATTTTTAAAATAGCAGATAAAATGTTCCCGATAAGTACAAAGGGATGTGGTGATGCAGATCTGCAATACCCCAATCATGCCCCCCAGGCAATGCACTGGTACCTAGATGTATACACAATAATTTTTTGCATGGTGATCAAATGTCTTATGAGATGACGTGTGATCCTCTATTCAAAACTATTTTTTTTCCCAAATAAAATAAATCATATGACTCTTGGCATTCATAATCCCTTATCAAAAATACCTCATGAGGCATTCAATGTTTCATTAGAAAACGGGTCAAACAAGGAATTTATTGTAGAAATGGTTAAAGAGCCAGAAAACCCCTTGTAGCACAAGACATCAGTGTAGCATTGCACTACATTAGCATACAGACCCATTGTGACAACTTTCCAGATTAAAATCTTTTTTGTGGCAATTACTTTTCAATGGTCAAATTCCACCAACTACTTGTGTTATATAAAGGAGCTAATCCAGAGGCGTAGATAATGCATGCCACTCTCATTTTGTTAGGACATCTTGCAGTTTATTGTCTAGTTCAGTCACTGAAGTCAGTTAGGAATAGATATGTAGCAGGTTTAGTCTGGTGAAACTTGCAGCGTTAATTTCCAATTTTCAGATTCAAAACTTAATAGAGTTAGTAAACTTAATTAAATGAAATAACACTTCTGTGTTATTTTTGAGAGGTAAAAATGTTGAGCTTCAGGGTTCTTATCAGCAGAAACATACTGAGATTGTGCTGGAAAAAAAAACACTGGCAATATCAGCCAACATCCAGAAATCGTTATCCACAACAAAAAAGCACACAATTGTGATAAACCCCTATGTATTTACCCAAGCAAAATAGTTAAACTCATATTTAAAGCTCCAAAGCAGCAATGCTTCCCATATGTGTTCAGCTGTTGACAAGATGAATATGGGCATAACCGCAAATCACCTTGGCTTGAGCCTTCCTAAATATGCTTTTTTTTTATATACAAAGGATACTGAAAGAATTAAGTTAATTTGATAATAAAAGTAAATAAAAAAATATTTTAAAATTGATCTATTTGAACCATGAAAGTTTAGTTTTTTTTTACTTTAATTTACCTTTAAATGACAAGCTAGCTTTCTTTTATAGATATAACTCAAACAGAAGACATAAAAACCCATTTGTGCTAACTCTGAAGCAACATAATGGCTGATTCATAAACACAGAGAGAGAAAAGTAAAGAAAAAATAAAGTTAGTAAAAAAAAAAAAGAAATTGAATGACATGAAATATAAAGCATGTTCTTCTACAGTGAATACGTTAGAATACACATTAGTTGTAAAAATTCTGCTTCTATAGTAATACAGAACATATTGTACACAACTGACCTTTTCTGCTCTGTTCAGAAAATAGAGATTTATTATCAGTTTTTCAGATACATGGCTAAGTACACATTGCTAGTGATTTGTCTGCCTCTTGCTACTTCAGGGTAAACTAATAGATGTAGACTGGAACACTTGTGCTTCTAAAAGTCAAACAACTGAAATTATGAAGTCTACAAAAGCAGAGCACGTACCATAAACATCTTCTGCTTTTTTTTTTTTTTTTATCAGTGAAGTCCATTTAGCAAAAGATGTCCTTATTGCAGAAAACACACCGAAAAATAGTTTATCAAGGAGAAAGACATTTCTGTAATTCCACAATTATTTGTAAAAGGTAGGTGACAAATTAAATTAATTTCATTTTAAATACAAAATGACTTACTTCATTTACCTTTCCCTAAAATAATTATATATATACAGTCTAGCAAACTTAAACTATAGCCATACTACTGTGTAGATATAATATATAGTGTGGCTATAGTTTTATTGCACCTGACTGTTAAATGTTAAAGGGACACCGAACCCAAAATTTTTATTTTGTGATTCAGAAAGAGCATGCAATTTTAAGCAACTTTCTAATTTACTCCTATTATCAAATTTTCTTCATTCTCTTGGTATCTTTATTTGAAAAGAAAGAATGTAAGTTTAGATGCCGGGCTATTTTTGATGAACATCCTGGGTTGTTCTTGCTGATTGGTGGATAAATTCACCTACCAATAAACAAGTGCTGTCCAATCTCTGTCTCCTTAGCTTAGATGCCTTCTTTTTCAAATAAAGATAGCTCTATCTGAATCATAAAAGAAAAAAATGTGGGTTCAGTGTCCCTTTAAACATTTTTTTCAAAGGTGTTTCTAATTTCTTTGCAAAAAGGCAGTTTTCTGGGTACCCACAATTAAGGATTTACAAAATGCTGAAAAAAGGTCCGAATCCCTATGTGTATCAGTGGGGCAGTGAGAGCAGCACCCGTCAATATGACTCCAAAAGTCCTATTATTATAATTATTATTATTATAATTTTTATTATTATTATGTTTTTCTTAATTTTTATTTTCAGTCTCTTAATTATTCTGAGGATTTTTATTTAGGTAATGCAATTTATTTGAGCAAATTATTTATGCTTTTCTAACTGGAATCATGCATCCTTGAAATTAATTAATTAAGAAGACTTTAGTAGGAAGTGTGTAGCTTTTGTAGTTACATGGAAGATCTAATTATTGTGTCATGTCGCGATCTCACCACTTCCAGTGGGGGCGTCGGGTATAGTAGTTTTGTGTGCCGGCCTCTCTTGATGACGTCAGTTGGCCTTTTAGTTTCAACTTGTTTGATTCTCTGCGTCTGTTTGTTGGCTTCTGTCTGGATCCTGTGGGTGCACTTCTTATCATTCTTCCTCTGCTAGCCTGGATACTCTGTACTGGACTTTGCGAGCCTAGCCTGTATGACTACTTTATATTGAATCTGTCTAAAGTTACCGGCCTCTGCATGCTTGACCATTCCTCTTGAAACTCCTCTGTAAGGGACATTGCCTGTTAGTTGCCAACATACCATGTCTAATTTGCAAAAAGCAGCAGCACATCAGTTAATGTAATCAGTTAAATTGTATTACTATTAGGACTTTAGTCCTGCAGTGTGCACTACTATACAACTATACACTGGTGCTGAATTGCTTGGAATTTTACAATCTATTACTTCTGTCAACTCTATATAGATTCTGTCTAGAATTACTGACCTCTGCCCACCTGACCATTCTTTTGGAGAATCCTCACAATGGGACATATCCCTGGGGTTCCATCTAAGCTGTCACAGTGAGTCATCTTATACTTTTTCCTTACCAATGCCAGTGTTCAAGTCTCAGCTGTTCCTATGGGTCACGTCCTGGATTATACTCAGTGGGCTAGCGTGTTTAATTTTCATCACCCTAGCCTTTGGTTATAATTCATGACTTATACTTATTCATTGACAAGTTGTTGGATGTCTTTCCAAAAGGCAAAATTTGGATAAAAGGATTTGCTGTTCGTCGTACTAGGAATGTGATTTATTGTTTGAAATGTTCCTGTAATGAGAGATATGTGGGATCACTTCAAGTGAATTCAGGGTACGTCTTGGTGAACATTTAAGTAACATTCCTAACAGCTAAGAGGATCTAAAAAAGGCAAAATATTAACATCTGTGGGCTTATTTTTTTTAACGGCACATACTGCAAAAACAGAACTAAAATGTTCTGTATTCCAAGTGGTTCAGACTGGAATATAATGAGGTGGTATAGAGAGGATGTTACTACAAGCAGAGAGTAAATGGATATTAAGATGATAAAACTTAATTCCAAAGGGTATGAATGAGCAGATAGTGTGTAGTTCTTTTTTTGTGAAATGAACTTATGGTTACAGCTGTACATCAAATGCGATTTTTATTTGGCATGAACTGTTGATGTAGATATTAACATAGTATAACACACACGTGTACCAGTTACGATGTTGATGTACAATGATTAATGTGCACGAGGTCATGAATATTGTAAATATATTTAATAATTTTATGTGATGATAGCGTTGATTCATCATTGTAATTGACATATTCCCCTTTTGTATAAAGAGATATATCTCTATACAGTGATGTATGATTAATGTTTCCTCCCCAATAATGTGATTATATTTTCTTTGGGCATGTGACCGATGAATATGAGATAGGATTGGTTCAGTCATATAGAGATATAGGCCTCTAGTTATCAAGCCGTCAACCTCAAATACGCTGGAATTCCTCAGCGTATTTGTGGCGAGGCTGATTCGCCTAAGTTATCAAGCCCTTTACACCGGCAAAAGTAGAATTTTGTGATGTAAGCTTCGATCCGCCGGACTCAGTCCGACACAGATCGATTCTTACGTCACTCCGGATGTTCCGCACACAAGTTCGGCACAATCTGACTACTTTTGCTAGTTATCAAAAAACTAGCAGGTACGCTCGGCATTTTTCCGGCCCAGCGTACCTGGTTTTCAAACCGCCGCCCTGGAGGCGGCGGATCCCATAGGAATCAACTAAATAAAGTTATTAACCCCTAAACCGCCACTCCCGGACACCGCCGCAACTATAATAAATGTATTAACCCCTAAACCACCGCTCCCGGACCCCGCCGCCACCTATATTAAACTTATTAACCCCTAATCTCCCCCCCCCACACCACCTATAATACATTTATTAACCCCTATCCTGCCCCCCCTACACCACCGCAACCTATAATAAATTTATTAACCCCTATCCTGCCCCCCCTACACCGCTGCAACTATAATAAAATGATTAACCCCTAAACCTAAGTCTAACCCTAACCCTAACTTAAATATTAATTAAATACATCTAAATAAATGTAACTCTTATTAAATTAATTATTCCTATTTAAAACTAAATACCTTTAAAATAAAACCTAATATAGCTACAATATAAATAATAATTATATTGTAGCTATATTAGGATTTATATTTATTTTATAGGCAAATTTAAATTTATTTTAACTAGGTACAATAGCTATTAAATAGCTATTAACTATTTAATAGCTACCTAGTTAAAATAAAGAGAAATTAACCTGTAAAATAAAAACTAATCTAAGTTACAATTACACCTAACACTGCACTATACTTAAATACATTATTCCTATTTAAAACTAAATACTTACCTGTAAAATAAACCCTAAGATAGCTACAATGTAATTAATAATTACATTGTAGCTATTTTAGGATTTATATTTATTTTACAGGTAACTTTGTATTTATTTTAGCTAGTTAGAATAGTTATTAAATAGTTATTAACTATTTCATAACTACCTAGCTAAAAGAAATACAAAATTACCTGTAAAATAAATCCTAACCTAAGTTACAATTAAACCTAACACTACACTATCATTAAATTAATTACATAAATTACCTACAAATAACTACAATTAAATACAATTAAATAAACTAACTAAAGTACAAAAAATAAAAAAAGCTAAGTTACAAAAAATAAAAAAAATAAGTTACAAACATTTCAAAAATATTACAACAATTTTAAGCTACTTACATCTAATCTAAGCCCCCTAATAAAATAACAAAGCCCCCCAAAATAAAAAAAATGCCCTACCCTATTCTACATTAAAAAGTTACCAGCTCTATTACTTTACCAGCCCTTAAAAGGGCCTTTTGCGGGGCATGCCCCAAAGAAAACAGCTCTTTTGCCTGTAAAATAAAAATACAACCCCCCCAACATTAAAACCCACCACCCACATACCCCGACTCTAACCCAAACCCCCCTTAAATAAACCTAACACTACCCCCCTGAAGATCATCCTACCTTTAGCTGTCTTCAGCCATCCGGCCACCGATGGAACCGAAGAGGAGATCCGGAGCGGCAGAAGTCATCATCCAAGGGGCGCTGAAGAAGTCTTCCATCCTATTGAAGTCATCATCCAAGGGGCGCTGAAGAAGTCTTCCATCTGATTGAAGTCATCATCCAGGCGGCATCTTCAATCTTCATCCATCCGGAGCGGAGCGGAGCCATCTTCAGACGAGCCTACGCGGAGCCATCTTCTTCCACCAACCACTGAACGACGAATGACGGTTCCTTTAAGTGACGTCATCCAAGATGGCGTCCCTCGAATTCCGATTGGCTGATAGGATTCTATCAGCCAATAGAAATTAAGGTAGGAAAAATCTGATTGGCTGATCCAATCAGCCAATCAGATGGAGCTTGCATTCTATTGGCTGATCGGGACACCCAATAGAATGCGAGCCAATTGGATCAGCCAATCAGATTTTTCCTACCTTATTTCCGATTGGCTGATAGAATCCTATCAGCCAATCGGAATTCGAGGGACACCATCTTGGATGATGTCACTTAAAGGAACCGTCATTCGTCGTTCAGTCGTCGGTGGAAGAAGATGGCTCCACATAGGCTCGTCTGAAGATGGCTCCGCTCCGCTCCGGATGGATGAAGATTGAAGTCGCCACCTGGATGATGACTTCAATCGGATGGAAGACTTCTTCAGCTCCCCTTGGATGATGACTTCTGCCTCTCCGGATCTCCTCTTCGGTTCCATCGGTGGTCGGCTGGCTGAAGACGGCTAAAGGTAGGATGATCTTCAGGGGGGTAGTCTTAGGATTATTTAAGGGGGGTTTGGGTTAGAGTAGGGGTATGTGGGTGGTGGGTTTTAATGTTGGGGGGGTTGTATTTTTATTTTACAGGCAAAAGAGCTGTTTTCTTTGGGGCATGCCCCGCAAAAGGCCCTTTTAAGTGCTGGTAAGGTAATAGAGCTGGTAACATTTTAATGTAGAATAGGGTAGGGCATTTTTTTATTTTGGGGGGCTTTGTTATTTTATTAGGGGGCTTAGATTAGGTGTAAGTAGCTTAAAATTGTTGTAATATTTTTGAAATGTTTGTAACTTATTTTTTTTATTTTTTGTAACTTAGCTTTTTTATTTTTTGTACTTTAGTTAGTTTATTTAATTGTATTTAATTGTAGTTATTTGTAGGTAATTTATTTAATTAATTTAATGATAGTGTAGTGTTAGGTTTAATTGTAACTTAGGTTAGGATTTATTTTACAGGTAATTTTGTATTTCTTTTAGCTAGGTAGTTATGAAATAGTTAATAACTATTTAATAACTATTCTAACTAGCTAAAATAAATACAAAGTTACCTGTAAAATAAATATAAATCCTAAAATAGCTACAATGTAATTATTAATTACATTGTAGCTATCTTAGGGTTTATTTTACAGGTATTTAGTTTTAAATAGGAATAATTTATTTAAGTATAGTGTAGTGTTAGGTGTAATTGTAACTTAGGTTAGTTTTTATTTTACAGGTTAATTTCTCTTTATTTTAACTAGGTAGCTATTAAATAGTTAATAACTATTTAATAGCTATTGTACCTAGTTAAAATAAATTTAAATTTGCCTGTAAAATTAAAAAAAATCCTAAGATAGCTACAATAAAATTATTATTTATATTGTAGCTATATTATGGTTTATTTTAAAGGTAAGTATTTAGTTTTAAATAGGAATAATTAATTTAATAAGAGTTAAATTTATTTAGATGTATTTAATTAATATTTAAGTTAGGGGGGTGTTAGGGTTAGGGTTAGACTTAGGTTTAGGGGTTAATAATTTTATTATAGTTGCATCGGTGTAGGGGGGGGCAGGATAGGGGTTAATAAACCTATTATAGGTGGCGACGGTGTAGGGGGGGGCAGATTAGGGGTTAATACGTTTAATATAGGTGGCGGCGGGGTCCGGGAGCGGTGGTTTAGGGGTTAAACAATTTATTTAGTTGCGGCGGGGTCCGGGATCGGCAGGATAGGGGTTAATAAATTTATTATAGGTGGCGGCGGTATAGGGGGGGCAGAATAGGGGTTACTAGGTATAATGTAGGTGGCAGTGGGCCCCGGAAGCGGCGGTTTAGGGGTTAATACATTTATTATAGTTGCGGCGGTGTCCGGGAGCGGCGGTTTAGGGGTTACTAGCTTTATTTAGTTGCGGGGGGCTCCGGGGGTGCCGGTATAGGGGGTAGAACAGTGTAGTTAGTGTGGGTGCTTAGTGACAGCTTGTCAATAAAGCTGTCAAAAAGCCGAAGAGCAGCGAGATCGGATGAGTGATAACTATCACAGTCCGTTGCTCATCACCCCGTACTTGGTGCGCGGCTTTTTGACAGATTTATTGATAACTTTGGCGAGATTTTCAGGTCCGCTGCAGCGATGGTAGGCAAGCTTAGGAGGGCGTATTGGGCCGGCGAAGGCAGGTAAAGTAGACACGTTGATAACTAGAGGCCATAGGGTCAGATTACAAGTGGAGCCCTATTTAACGCTCCTGTGTTAACTGTGATAGAAGAAAGCTTTTTGCATGCGTAATATGAGTTTAAAGTAAACTGTTTTTGCTGACACTCTAACCCGACAAGCACAAAAAGTCGAAATTCTAATATTGTAATAATCTATTCCACCTAAGAAGTCAATGTGGCAAATAAAGTGGGAAAAATACCCTACTCACACGCAAACACAATTGCATATTCTCAAGTGCGCTAACCCAATATAAAAAACTAGTCCTAAAGCCCATGTACACGGGCCATTTTTTGCAGAAGAGCGGTTACATCCCTTGCTCTCTCTCTATTCCCCCTCTCTTTTGCTCTCTCTGCCCCCTCTCTTTTGCTCTCTCTCTCCCCCCTTTCTTCTGATCTCTCTCTCTCTCCTCTCTCTATCTATTTTGCTCTCTCTCTCCCACCGCCGTACACTGAATCTTCAATGCAAGGGACAAGATCCAAGTTGGTATCCCTTGCATTCCTATTGACTGAAAATTTTGAATCAGCCAATAGGAATTAGAGCTGCTAAAATCCTATTGGCTGATTTTGTGGGGTTGGTTGGGTGGTGGGTTTTACTGTTGGGGGGGTCTTTGTAATTTTTTTACAGGTAAAAGAGCTGATATCTTTGGGGCAATGCCCCACAAAAGGCCCATTTAAGGGCCATTGGTAGTTCATTGTAGGCTTGGGGGGTTATTTTGGGAGGGCTTTTTTTATTTTGATAGGGCTATTATATTAGGTGTAATTGTTTTTTTTATTTTGGATAATTTTGTTTGTTATTTTCCGTAATTTAGTGTTTGTTATTTTTTGTAACTTAGTATTTTTTTGTTTTTGTATTTAGATACTTTGTAAATTTTAGAGTAGTGTTAGGATTTTTAAAGTGTAGTTTAGTTTAATTTATTTGGTAGTTAGTTTAATTTTAGTTTAATTATTATATTAGTTTAATTGTTAGTTTAAACTTAGATTTTTAATTTTACAGGTAAGTTTAAATTTAATTTAAGCTAGGGAAATTGTAATTTTAATATAAATTTAGGGGGTTGTTAGGTTTGGGGGTAAACAGTTTAATTTAGTTTATTGCGATGTGGGGGGCTTTCAGTTTAGGGGTTAATACTTTAGTTTAGTATATTTTGTTGTGGGGGGCTTGCAGTTTAGAGGTTAATAGGTTTAGTATAGTGGTGGCGATGTAGGACTTAATAACTTTAGTATAGTTGGGGTGATGTGGGCGGACAGCAGATTAGGGGTTAATATTTAAATAGTGCTTGCGATGCGGGAGGGTGGCGGTTTAGAGGTTAATAACTTTAGTATAGTGGTGAGTATGTCAGGGAGCGGCAGAATAGGGGTTAATATTTTTTTAAAGTAGCAGCGATATCGGGAGCGGCAGATTAGGGGTTAATAAATTTAGTGTTTGCAATGCGGGAGGGCCTCGGTTTAGGGGTTAATAGGTAGTTTATGGGTGTTAGTGTACTTTTTAACAATTTAGTTATGAGTTGTATGCTACAGCTTTGTAGTGTATAACTCATAATTACTGACTTTAGATGGAGTTACAGATCTTGTCGTTTTAGGCTGTAACGCTTGCTTTTTTAGCCAGAACGCAAAACTCGTAATACCGGCGCTATGGGAATACCATTAAAAAAAATTATTTTTACGAGTGCGGGACTGATGTTGCGTTACAGGCTAAAAGGCTTGCGGTACACCTATACCGACAAGACTTGTAATGGCTGCATTAGGGAAAATTATAACTTATGGGCCATAATGCTGCTATTTGACTCATAATGCAAAACTCGTAATCTAGGTGTAAGTCTTCTAAATCAGAAATTTATTTTCTTCCTTTCTTTCCCCCTATACGGGACATAAGTACAGTGCAAATTTTAACACAAGCCTAGTATTGACCTTAACCAGCTCGGGGGAAGAAAAAAAAAAAGAAGAAAATTGAAGACCTAGTTAGTCTTAATAACTAATATTAATCATGATTGAGTATTAGTACAGAGGAATAAACAGAACTATCTTAATTTTTTAGCAAAAATTGTAGATAGATCAAACAGACCTAGGCTGTAGGTACAAACAACACATTAAATAGTACTTCATATAACTTTTGGACCAACTGTTGGACCAAGCAATTAAGTTCCATTGCTAAGAGATATGGAGCGTGGCCTTTTAGTAGTAGATTAAAGCAACTTATATAACTAGGTAGAAAATAGAGTTCCTCTTAACCAAAATAACAACTTATAATATACCACACTGTTAGTTTACTCCTTAACTATGACTTGAAATTAGACAGGCTTATAACTTACAGATATAGGAGTATAATATATAAGACACAGATTGGGTACCCTAAATAACGATATAACCAACTTAGAAAATAGTAAAGAGAGACTCTGAATATGTACAATAGGCAGCGACTTATATTTACAGCAACATTATATGCTGGGTTGGAACCTGGTAGAGTTCAGCTTCAGGGTCATCCAGGGAATCAATCCTAATACAAGCAATAAGGGCATAAAGGTATCCAACAGACCTTTGTGAATTCTTTCACTCAATGGTTAAGACCACCAAGCTATAAAGGTATCCCTTGTCTAGGAAAACAGTACTGTTTTAAAACATCATATCCCGTTGATAAGAGATAATGTTAGATACTGTACATACACTTTAAAATTTAAACCCAGTCACCATTCTTAACTCAACATGTAAAAGCAACAAAATTGCAGCAATAGGTGGGCACATACATCCAATATACAGCCCATTTCAGGCAATCAGGGTAAAAGGGAAAACTTGCAAACCGTGAAGCTTTTCCGTTGAGGGCTTCCCTTTAAAGCTATCCAGTTCTACTGGGGGAAGTATGCGGGAGACAAAATGCCTGGCTTTCAACTGATAGCTACACACTAGCTACACCAACCTTCACCACAAGGCAGGAGCGGCAAGCACGGATCACTCCATGCATGAATCACTCCGGCCTACAAGTGGCTCTGTGGGCTTCAGGATACACAGACTGTTGTGCAGCACTCTACACAAGCATACACTCAGCTGGTCCAGGCAGCATGGAACAACCCCTTCAGCGAGCTGGAATGGATACCTCTTCTCCTGCAGCAGCTCCACACTTGCCTTCTGTGGGTAGAAATGTGGTGACTACGGCCTGCAGATGTGGGCTAATAGTGACTTCTCTTCGCTCTGGCCTTGTAAAGGCCAGCCGCCCAATCCTACCCTCGATATGGCGTGGGCCAAGGGGCTAATGTCGTCGGGTGATGGATCTTCCGGCTCTCGATCTCAGCGCTGATGCAGAGCAACCTACATCAGAAGCTCCACCCCAAACAGAATTTCCTCCTAGTGTGCCACTCTTAATTTATATATTTAAAAAACCAATGATGTTACAGATGTTAAAATTGTTATTTAGATTCTCCTTGAAAAATAAAGAAACACATGTTTTACCATTTCCCCAAAATTAACTTAAGGGGGGTTAAAAAGGGGGCACTAATTTTTGAGACTACCTATATCTCAAAAAACGACAATGTTACAGATAATAAAATTGTTATTTAGATTCTCCTTGAAAAATAAAGAAACAAGTGTTTTAACATGTCCCCAAAATCCACTTAAAGGGGTGGTCAAAAGATGGGGGACTGGGGGGCGGAGCTAGCAGCCTAATGGAGCAGATGTGTTTGGAAAGAGCTCCTGAGTTTATCTAGGCTTTCTGCCCTATTTTTCAGAGATCCAAAGCCTTAATTTGCCATAAAGGGCCAAGCATATACATAGGAACTCTCTGTTACTATACGTAGGAAGTTTGGGGTAGTTTGAAGTGAGCTGACCCGGAAGCTCCACGAGCTGGCCGGGCCGAACTAATAAACACTGTGGCTTTGAAGCCCAGTAGGCCTGATACCCGACACGATTGTCAATGGATCTCCAGAACAGCAGCATAACCTTCACCCCTCACCGGGACAATACCACTAGCCAACACCTCTTATGCAGCCCTGTCAGGCTTCAGCCTGGAATTGAACCTGGGACCTGTCTCTATTTCTGCAGCTGTTATTTCCCAGCCTGTTGTGTTACCACTATGCCACCAGATGGCTTGATCACAGGAAAGGAATATTGTGGTTTTCTGTTTGCTGCAACTTTGGCTCTCTGGCTCCACCTGTTTGTCAGCTGAAAGAAATCATTTAATCAGCAGCCTGCTTTATCTGGGAGGTTTGTTTGCAATTCTGTGTTTTCACATTAAGAGTGATACTCTGAAAGACTCTCTGCTCCTGTTTCCTGTGAGAAATACAGTTATGTTGGATTTCCTGGTCAGTTATGTTGAATTTCCTGGTTACTGACTTCTCTTCTGGATAATTCCTTGGCACTGTTTCATTTTTGGACTGAATTCCTGGCAATTGAACTTGCCTAAAACTTTCTTTCCTAAGGACTGATTCAGGTACTTTTGCTTGCTTGTGTCCTGATACTACAAAGTTCCAATTGCAGTCTATGCAAATATCCTGTTTGTTTCTACAAAGTACCAGTTTGCAGTTTATGCAAGTTTCCTTAAAGTACCAGTCTACAGCATATGCAAATATCCTGTTTGTTATTACAAAGCTTTGCATTCCTGCCTGTTATTACAAACAACTGTTTTCCTGCCTGATACTACACAGTTCCAGTCTACAGCATATGTAAATATCCTGTTTGTTATTAAAAAGCTTTGCATTCCTGCCTGTTATTACAAAGAACTGTTTTCCTGCCCGATACTACACAGTTCTAGTCTACAGCATATGCAAATATCCTGTTTGTTATTAGAAAGCTTTGCATCCCTGCCTGTTATTACAAACAACTGTTTTCCTGCCTGATACTACACAGTTCCATTCTACAGCATATGCAAATATCCTGTTTGTTATTACAAAGCTTTGCATTCCTGCCTGTTATTACAAAGAACTGTTTTCCTGCCCGATACTACACAGTTCCAGTCTACAGCATACGCAAATATCCTGTTTGTTATTACAAAGCTCTGCATTCCTGGCTGTTATTACAACTGTGTCCAGTCTACTGCATATGCAAATATCCTGTTTGTTATTACAAAGCTCTGCTTTCCTGAGTGTTATTATACAGTTTTACAGCATATGCAAATATCCTTCTTGTTATTACAAATCTCTGCATTCCTGCCTGTTATTTCACTGTTCCAGTCTACAGCATATGCAAGTATCCTGTCTGTTATTACAAAGAACTGTATTCCTGCCTGATACTACAGCCTATAGACATTGTCTTATCTAAATAGCATTTCTCTACATTGCTTTATCCTATGAATAAAACCATCTCCTTTATTTCCTAAAACCTTGTACCTGTTTAATTATGCCTAAAAGGAAAGACTCACGCAGACAAAACTCAACATCAACCCCAAAACCTGACACCTCTGCACAACAGCTCCTTACTCCTGAACCTGCTCCCTTGCAGAGTATGACAAGCCCTCCTGAGGGTGATAACCTCCAGCTTTGGCCTAGTCAACGGCCTCGATCCGATCCACCTGGCTCCCACCTACCTGAGCAGCAGATAAATGGAGGAGCTAATTGGGGACACTGAGAACTCCCACAAGGGGTAAGCAGAGATACTCTATATATACATATTCATCGGGGCTCCTCTCAAGAGCGGTAGTACAGTAAGGGCCTGGTTAGAAGTTTTAACATAAAGGCCATCAGAGGCCTACTAAATGAGGTGGTGCCATAGTCACTGCTGCATTCACTGTTATTATTGGGACAATACTACTTCAGTGATACGCTGCTGCACTGTCTCCACCACAAGTTCGCAATCACAAAATAGCCATACTCCGAATCCACTTTGTGAGTGTTGCTAAGAGAGACCTCATCTTTGAGACCCTTGCTGGCAGCCTTCAAGTATCACAGCCAACACTGATCCCCTTTCGATCCCCTGTCTATATATTTCATCCTAGTGAGCTAAGCCTTTATACCCCTTCCTCCATGTCGCCCTAAATGACATTCTCTTTTTTACGTTTTTGGGAAGGCAGTACAGGGATGTCGTTTAATGTAACATCCTGCCACGGGTTGTTCTCAACCTATGCTTTAGAAAGGGCTATACCCTTGGTAACCTAGCTCCAGAATCAACTATGGACACCAGAGACATTTAATAGAAAACCCTATCTCCCTGGCCTATTTTTTTTGTTTATCACTGGAGGTCTGACATTTAGACCAATTGACATGGAAGACCCATCTACAGGGAGTGCAGAATTATTAGGCAAATGAGTATTTTGACCACATCATCCTCTTTATGCATGTTGTCTTACTCCAAGCTGTATAGGCTCGAAAGCCTACTACCAATTAAGCATATTAGGTGATGTCCATCTCTGTAATGAGAAGGGGTGTGGTCTAATGACATCAACACCCTATATCAGGTGTGCATAATTATTAGGCAACTTCCTTTCCTTTGGCAAAATGGGTCAAAAGAAGGACTTGACAGGCTCAGAAAAGTCAAAAATAGTGAGATATCTTGCAGAGGGATGCAGCACTCTTTAAATTGCAAAGCTTCTGAAGCGTGATCATCGAACAATCAAGCGTTTCATTCAAAATAGTCAACAGGGTCGCAAGAAGCGTGTGGAAAAACCAAGGCGCAAAATAACTGCCCATGAACTGAGAAAAGTCAAGCATGCAGCTGCCAAGATGCCACTTGCCACCAGTTTGGCCATATTTCAGAGCTGCAACATCCCTGGAGTGCCCAAAAGCACAAGGTGTGCAATACTCAGAGACATGGCCAAGGTAAGAAAGGCTGAAAGACGACCACCACTGAACAAGACACACAAGCTGAAACGTCAAGACTGGGCCAAGAAATATCTCAAGACTGATTTTTCTAAGGTTTTATGGACTGATGAAATGAGAGTGAGTCTTGATGGGCCAGATGGATGGGCCCGTGGCTGGATTGGTAAAGGGCAGAGAGCTCCAGTCCGACTCAGACGCCAGCAAGGTGGAGGTGGAGTACTGGTTTGGGCTGGTATCATCAAAGATGAGCTTGTGGGGCCTTTTCGGGTTGAGGATGGAGTCAAGCTCAACTCCCAGTCCTACTGCCAGTTTCTGGAAGACACCTTCTTCAAGCAGTGGTACAGGAAGAAGTCTGCATCCTTCAAGAAAAACATGATTTTCATGCAGGACAATGCTCCATCACACGCGTCCAAGTACTCCACAGCGTGGCTGGCAAGAAAGGGTATAAAAGAAGAAAATCTAATGACATGGCCTCCTTGTTCACCTGATCTGAACCCCATTGAGAACCTGTGGTCCATCATCAAATGTGAGATTTACAAGGAGGGAAACAGTACACCTCTCTGAACAGTGTCTGGGAGGCTGTGGTTGCTGCTGCACGCAATGTTGATGGTGAACAGATCAAAACACTGACAGAATACATGGATGGCAGGCTTTTGAGTGTCCTTGCAAAGAAAGGTGGCTATATTGGTCACTGATTTGTTTTTGTTTTGTTTTTGAATGTCAGAAATGTATATTTGTGAATGTTGAGATGTTATATTGGTTTCACTGGTAAAAATAAATAATTGAAATGGGTATATATTTGTTTTTTGTTAAGTTGTCTAATAATTATGCACAGTAATAGTCACCTGCACACACAGATATCCCCCTAAAATAGCTATAACTAAAAACAAACTAAAAACTACTTCCAAAACTATTCAGCTTTGATATTAATGAGTTTTTTGGGTTCATTGAGAACATGGTTGTTGTTCAATAATACAATTAATCCTCAAAAATACAACTTGCCTAATAATTCTGCACTCCCTGTATATTGTGAGTGTTGTGTGTCCCGCCCTGATTACAGCCTAACAATGTCACATAGCCAAAGAAAGAAGTCTAAACAGACGGGTGCACAGAAGAAATCTATGCTAGAACACTACCGCTTCACCCCATCTTTTCTCCAAGGACTTTCAGACGAAGACAACTCTAATTCCAACTCTATCCCAGATAAAACTCTGAGGGCTTCACTATCTCGCACAGCAGCTAGCCTGGAGTCTCACCTGGCTCTAGTTGAAACCATTATAACATTGTTGGTGAACCATCATGATTCTTTAACAAAGAGATTTGACAAATCCACTGCTGAATTGAAAAGAGACAATAGCTCTAAAGGCGATAGGACAGACACATTAGAAAGAAAGCAGGAGGATCTCATTGTGGACCATTCTAACCTCCTAGTCTACACGGAGTCTCTCGCCAACCAAATGTCAGACATTGAAAAGACAATGGTGGACCTGGAAGACAGGTCTCGCAGCAATAATGTCTGAATCAGGGGCATCCCAGAAACGGTCCATCCACAGGACATAGAGCCTTATCTGAAAGAATTGTTTAGAAAAATCATACCTGAAGCCACAGACAGTGATCTCATGATGGACAGAGCTCACAGAATTGAGAAACCTAGAAATATAGCAATGGATAAACCTAGAGATGTAGTGGCTAGGCTCCATTATTTTGTCTTCAAGAATAAACTCTTCAGCATATCCTTAAAAGGAAAGACCCTTCCTGAGAAATTTGAGGCCATACAGATCTTCCCAGATCTCTCTACCCACACTCTCTACTTGAGGAGAACTTATGCTGACTACACTAGAATCCTCCATACACAGGGGATCAGATATAGATGGGGCTTTCCAGTGAAGTTGCATATCATATATGGACAACTGTAAAAAACAGAAACAGAGGCGCCACATGTGTAGATCAATGGATACCAAGATGTATATCTGGACAAGACACAGGATACTCACAAACGTGAAGGCACTCTCTTGTGCCTGTTAGAGGCAGGCTGGTATTCTAAACAGCAAACCAGCTGGCTGTGTATACGAATCCCTGTCGTGATGTCCTGGAGAGATGGATGTCCTGCAAGGCAGTCCTTGCCTGGATAGTGTCCTAGAGGTTGGAACAAGGGAGAAAGGCTGGACAGTGTAGAAAGCCTATTCTCCAAATTGGAGGATCTGTTAAAAATTGAAAACAGACATTGGTGGGACTTAGATGTTTTAAAAAAATATAAAGAAAAGAAACAGATCCCTAGGGGTCTACGTAT
The DNA here is from genome assembly GCF_027579735.1 of Bombina bombina. Classification (NCBI taxonomy): domain Eukaryota; kingdom Metazoa; phylum Chordata; class Amphibia; order Anura; family Bombinatoridae; genus Bombina; species Bombina bombina. The sequence goes on along the minus strand of NC_069499.1, from coordinate 1,526,157,739 downwards.
TTTTAAAAATTGTTCTTTTAAAAATAACACAGAATTGTTGACCAAATGGTACAGTATATTAGATGAATGCTCTTTCAATCTCATAGACTTACTCATCTCTCACAGGCAACAGCTAGTAGATGAGGTGGGATTGGAGATAGATTCTGTACAGAAAGAATTGGAGGTACATAAAGAACATGTAGAGTATCAGAAACTAAACAACCAGACTATTAAATCAATTGACGAGTATCAGAAAGAAATTATAACTAATAAAAATCTGAAACTCAAAAGAGATGAGGATGACTACAGTAAAGGGGAGGTATATACCTACAACAGAACTAAAAACACTCAGAAGGGTGAATGGACGGTAGTCCAGAACCACAAACGACAAAATAGAAATATGAATAGAAACAACTACCACCACAACCACCCGGCTGATACAGATAGGAATACAATGCAAAATACTAATCATACTAACAATCACCAAGAACAGAATGTAACTTATCCCCATAGAAATCAATATCAGAACAATAATGGGAATTCACATAGATCCTCATACACAGATAGAGACTATAGAAGAATGTCAGATTATCAGGAACACAACAATCCCAATTATATTCCCATATCCAACAGATTCCAAGCTCTGAACTCAATTCAAGATAATGGCTTTGAACATCCCAGAGATGAAAGGCCAGGGCCATCTAGAATGGACAACATTCCAACCCCTCAAGCTGAGGTTTTTTTAGGAACCCCCAATCTGGCACCTCTATGGAGGAGACCCAATCCCGGGACAAACCAAAAGAAAAGGCCCTACCCAAACGGGGAAGGAGAGGGAGAGGGAAAACCAAACAAAAAAACAAACTTCAAAAATTGAAAAAAGGTATCTTTAATCTATCTTCCCACCATCTTACCGATGATGAAGTGAGGGTGTTGGGAAGAGGATTATCGTATTGTCCCCCCAATCCCCATAATATATTTGAACTGTTTGTAGACCTTAACAAATATACTCGCAAGTTGTCATTACAGAGATACTTTGCAATTAAGACTCTAAGAAAACAAAACATTGAAGGGGCCCCGGTTTTGTTAAATTCCCAACAAACTAGAAACCCCCCATCGGTAATAATGTATGACCCCAGCCAACTAACAGAAGAATTGTTTGAGGGAATAATCCATACCTCATTAGCACCCCCGTCCACTTTCCATCCACCGAAAGAAGAGGTATCTTACATCGACCTATATCAGGAATTAGTTTTAGAAGACTTGGAATCTATGCCCAAAAGAATTATGGGGAAAAAACAAACCTGGCCCAATGAAGCCAGAGCCCTCAAAAGCCTGACGGGTGACAAGAATCTGGTCATCCGTCAGGCGGATAAAGGTGGGGGCATAGTCCTACAAAATTATATAGACTATACCAAAGAAGCATATCGTATCTTGGATAATAGAGAATACTATATTAAGTTATCTCATGATCCTACCATCGATTTCACTAGGAAACTTAATCTTCTATTAGAGCAAGGGCTCAGAGATGACATTCTTACAAAAAAAGAAAAGAGATACCTCACACCCGACCACCCCAGTACCCCATATTACTATCACCTCCCCAAACTGCACAAAGATGATAAGGTCCCCCCTGGTAGGCCCATAATAGCGGGCATCAATAGTATTACTGACAAACTGTCCGAGTATATAGACATCTATCTTCAAAAGCATGTAATCAATCTACAATCTTATATCAAAGATACCAGGGACCTACTCAATAGATTATCCAGTATCAAAGTTAATAGTGGTAATTATTTTTGGCTTTCGTGTGATGTTGGATCTCTATATTCAAATATATCCCATGATTTAGGGATACGAGCAACACAGTTATATTTGAATAGAGACCCCTACATGCCTGGGATACAAAAAGAATATTTGATTTCTCTTATAAATTTTATTTTAAAACACAATTATTTTCAGTTTTTAGACACTTTTTATTTACAGATTAAGGGAACGGCCATGGGCACCAGATTTGCCCCAAGTTTTGCAAATCTTTTTATGGGTCAATTTGAAGACCTATACATTTACAACTCACAATGGAGGGGCAATCTGGTGTTCTATGGCCGTTACATAGATGATTTGATTTTTATTTTTGATGGTTCAGAAACAGAAGCATTAGAATTTGTTTCATATCTGAATCACAATAATATGGGTATAAGTTTTTCTCACAATTTACAAAAGGATCAAATAGAATTTTTAGATATTATACTTGCCTGGGACCCTTGGGGCAATATATCAACCTCTACCTACTTCAAAAAGGTAGACTGCAACAATTTCTTACACTTTTCAAGCAACCATTTAACAAAATGGAAGACTAATATTCCATACAGTCAGTTCTGTCGATTACGTAGGAATTGTAGCACGGTAGAACAGTATGACCTACAAGCGCCCATTTTAACATCAAGATTCATAGAGAAAGGATATCCTATTGAACTTATTGACAAGGGTTCCCAGAGAGCCAGGGATCTAAATAGAGAACAACTATTAACTTCAATTCCCACAGAGCAACATGACAATCAAGAAAAGTGTAATTTTAATAAACAACCACTATTTATTACACAATATAACTCTAATCACAAAAACATTAACAAAGTTTTAAAAAAACATTGGCCGATTTTATTAAAAGATCCGATTTTGAACAAAACACTTCCGTTACAACCTAAAGTAGTTTTTAGAAGAGCACCGTCCTACAAACAAAAACTAGCCCCAAGTAAGGTGGTGATGACAAAAAGAAAGGTAACGAATACATCAAAATTTGGAGAGAAGACAGGAAACCATATTTTTAGTAAAAAGGGAACATATAAATGTGGAAAGAGACTGTGCCACATGTGTAAATATATTTCCCATGGAACAACTAGTATAGAGTCACACAGCAATAAGAAAAAATTTACCATCAAAAGCAAAATGACCTGTGACTCCAGCTACGTCATATATGCGCTATCCTGCAAGTGTGGCATACAATACATAGGCAGGACATGTAGGAAGGTTCGCATCAGATGGAGTGAACATCTGAGGAACATAAAAGCAAAATCACCCAAACATAGTGTGTCTAGACACACCTGTCAACATTATTTATCTGGAAAATGTCCATTTATAATAACCCCCTTAGAAAATATTCCGAAAAGCAATACATATAATAGGTTCACCAAACTCAGACAGAGGGAAACCTATTGGATTTTCAAATTCAATAGCTTGTTTCCCACAGGCTTAAACGAAGTTATAGATTCAGCTGTATTTACATAACATAAGTCACTATTTTATAGATCTTGAGATGAATTGCAATATGAATATCAATAATAGAGGTACAAATGAGGCTATAGATTTAGATGGACTCACACAGCATATGCCAATGTTATTGTTTGGTAATTCTGGAGACAAATTACAATATGAATATCAATATTATAGATTTCATTTGCTTTGGGTATACCATTTACAGTATTTTTATTTTTTATGCGGTTGAAGAGCAACATACAGAAACATATGTATATATATGTGTATATATGTATATGTATGTGTGTGTATATGTATATATATATATATATATATGTGTTTATAGTGATTTTGTACACTGGACTTTCACCCCCCACTTGTTGCTTATGATAGTGAGTACCTCAAATGCGCATATATATCAGTACCAATAACATATATTAGAACGATCATTGTAACCATATGATATTTAGTAATTATAAGCAGGAAGATTATGAGGCTCCATTTATATTCCCTTCTCATTCATGGTCCTCCATTAGCACCAACTTTATGGAGTAACCAATCAATATTATATTGTATGCCACTTCTAACAAATATCAACACCGTTATCACTGATCTCATTGTTTACCATATACATTTTTCATTATTTTATTTTATATCATTAACACGTATGCACTTAGCCTTATAGACATCAACTAGCAGCACCAAACAATCACATAATATTTCTAATAAATGAATCCCGCTGACATTCACCATACATATCGTTAACACGATATGCACTCACATATATTATATTTAACTCATTTTATAAAAATATTGCCACCACGTCCAGAGATCACCATCTCGGTTATTTATAGGGTATTTAAAAATACACACAGATATAGTCACGTTAATTTATGTAATATGCTTGGTACACCAGTGCACATTACCAAACATAGAGATATAGTCACTTCACCACATAAGCGAAGAGGGACATTTAGGAATGAGTCCCTGGTCTTTAAAATATAGTTTTATAACACCGATGTTCCGTACACATTAATTTTTATTGCACATCGTTTTTTTATATACATATTTGTTATCACGCATATAGCCATAATTATTGGACATTTAAACTTATTTGGGCATAATATAGAGTCCACTATTGATCGTATATTGAACATGGTTGGTTAACTTGACGTTAGTGTGTTTACGCCATACCAACCTATCAGATTTTTGGGTGTGTACCTGTATTGAGCAATGAAAATCATTATCTGTGATGCTGATGGCGGTGGATACAAAACCGGTGCGGTCCACAACCACAAAAGGAGTTCACAGGAATCATGGGAAATGTAGTTCATTAACAAATAGACTCCCACCAACCGGATTCAGATTTTAAGACAAGTCCCATAGTTCTTCGTTATTATTGGTGGTAAATATCACATGTTTATATAATCCCGGTTGTAACTCTCTATATGATCACACAAAACGAGTTCACAGGAATCATGGGAAATGTAGTTTATGATTAAATAGACTCCCACCAATCGGATTCAGATTTTAAGACAAGCCCCATAGTTCTTCGTTATCATTGGTGGGTTAGACACACATCACATGACATGATTTGTTTATATAATCCCGGTTGTAACTTTCTACACGATCGCAAAAACAAGTTTGTTAATAAATCTCAAGATCATCTGTATATATAACAAGAATAAGAGGGAATAAACAGTATATTGTCAATGACAAATTTATCCAGTAAATAATAACTAATTACTGCAACAAGTGGGAGTGGGGGGAAAGGAAGGTTCTGATTGGTTTAAGTAAAGGAAGGAAGGGGAGTGTTTATTGTGAACATGTGGTTACTTGGGCCTATTTAAGGGTGATTAAGACATAGATAGAGCATACAAGCCTGAGGAAACGGGGTCACTCCCGAGAAACGCGTCGCTTTACTTCTCTATATACCATAAGAGATTTGATTTTAACACACCAGCTGTAATGTGCTACATTACTGGCGATTTTATTCTGTATAATAAATGCTAGTTTTATGATTCACTAAGTCTGGTGTGTGCATCAATCTCTTCCAAGTAACCCAAAGGCTGTCCAGCCTTTCTCCCTTGTTCCAACCTCTAGGACACTATCCAGGCAAGGACTGCCTTGCAGGACATCCATCTCTCCAGGACATCACGACGGGGATTCGTATACACAGCCAGCTGGTTTGCTGTTTAGAATACCAGCCTGCCTCTAACAGGCACAAGAGAGTGCCTTCACGTTTGTGAGTATCCTGTGTCTTGTCCAGATATACATCTTGGTATCCATTGATCTACACATGTGGCGCCTCTGTTTCTGTTTTTTACAGTTGTCCATATAAGAAAATTACATCACTTGTGAAGTGAAGACTGAGAGCTGCCTTCTCCACTTTTCCCTTTCTCAGACGGACTTTATTTGGGACTTTTTATTTTGCACCGTTTACATTGGACATCTTCCAGTACAACGTGTGTATGTTTATATATACATTTGCATTTTTATTTTATTATTTTATATTTTTTGATTTACATATCATATTAATTTTCTAATTAAGTTTATATGATTTTAACAACTTATATCCTATAGTAATTTTGTACTTTAGTTATGTTTTTATTTACATATGTGTTGATTATTACACATTCACACTAGGGCCACCCACACCACCTGTTAAGTAAGCGCCTCCTATAGGTTATCTGTGACACCCAGTCACAGAGTTTCCAGTTTGTAGAAGTTGCATATCATGAAGGATGGACAACTCTACACAGCCTTGATGCCTAAACAGGCCCACTCACTCCTCCAGAAATGGAAATTCCTGGAGCCCTCTGATGATGACCCGGCCATCACCCCTTCGGGCCCTCCAGCCCTAAGAATTAATGCACCAGAGTGGGAGGCAATTTTAATATCACCTGGGATCCACTCCTAGACAAAATACATCCCATACAATAAAGTAGAAAAAAAAAATCCAAAACATCATGACACAGTATAATCTGTTTGACTCCTGGAGGTGCCTGAATCCCACTGACCATGACTACCCATTCTTTTCCACAGCTCACAACTCATACTCTCGAATAGACATGGTTTTGTGTGACTCTTGGTCCCGTGACAATATTTTCTGAGCACGGATTATGGTGTGTCCATGGTCGGACCACGATATGGTCTCGATCGACCTAGCCTTCTCTCTAAAAGGGGGTGGGAAGGGGACATGGAGACTATCGGATTACCTAATTAAAAACCCTTGGGTAACTCAGACGGCCAGAGACCTAACGGAATTCTTCTCTCTTAACAACTTAGGACAGACAAAGGATGACATTCTATGGTCCTCTATGAAGGCGTATATCAGGGGGACTTTCCTAAAAAGGGCAGCCCAGCTGCGCCGGGAAAAAGGGGCATCTCTAGCACAATTGTTTGGAGAATTGAGGATATTAGAGAAAGACAATAAAACAAGCCCTACTAGTATACTAGCTGCGTGCATTGGGTAGGTTCGTGCGGAAATAACAAATAAAGAGCTACAAAAGGTAAAGGAAAATCTCCTCCATTTCAAACAATTGTTTTACTATCAGGAAAACCGAGCAGATCGACTGTTGGAGAAGAAACTCAGAGATAGACCTAAATCGTCCCGAATTCAAAGAATAAAAATAGAAGACAAAGCGGTTTACTCCCTGAAAGAGATATGTGAGGCGTTTAGAGCCTATTATGAAAACTTATACAATATTGGGAAACAGGAAAACCTAGACATAGCAGAACGACCGATTATAGCTAAGTTCCTAAAATCCTTAAATATAACTAAACTCACTGACAATCGAGTTGAACAGCTATCTGAACCTATCAGTCTACTGGAGATTAAGAAGGCAATTAACCAATTAAAGCTCCATAAGACTCCTGGCCCAGACGGCTTTTCCCCCTATTTTATAAGTCCTATAGCGATACTCTTGCACCTTACCTTCAGAGGCTCTTCACCCAAGCTTTTGAAGCAGGTTCGTTACTCCCTGAGTTTCTTGAAGCCAGTATCTTGACTATACCTAAGGAAGGGAAATACCCACAGCTATGTTCTAGCTATCGACCCATATCGCTCATAAATATAGATGTCATGCTATTTGCTAAAATTTTGGCAACCCGGCTATCTAAACTGCTGCCTTCTATCATTCACAGAGACCAAGTCGGTTTTACCCTGTCTAGGCAGGGCTCTGATAGTACGAGAAGACTCCTGAATATTTTTACAGAGACTCAGAGAATAGGCCTCTCACTTCTGACCCTGTCCTTTGATGCAGAGAAGGAGTTTGATAGGTAAAGGTGGGATTATATGTATGAAGTGATGGGAAATTTAGGTATCCTGAGTCCTTTTCAAGTGGCAATTAGAGCCTTATACTCAGGCCCCACTGCCAGAGTGAAGGGGCTGGGTTTCTGCTCTTTCCTCTCAGTAATGGGACTAGACAGGGGTGCCCTCTGTCCCCACTCCTGTTCACTATGGCCATTGAGCCTTTAGCGGCTGTGATACATCAACATCCAGGCATTAAAGGTCTTTTTCTTCACGGTACCCTTCAGAAACTGAGCCTCTTCGCTGATGACCTTACAGTCTTACTCTTTGACCCCTCTACATCCTTACCTCACCTCTTAGAGTTGTTCAGACTCTTTGGCACCCTCTCGTTCTACAAGCTAAATGTAGATAAAACTGAGGCCTATCCCCTCAACCTTCCTGAGACCCAAATTGCCAATCTTTGGGAGCAATACCTCTTCAAATGGAATAGAGATGGCATCAAACATCTTGGGATGTTCCTCTCGCATGACCCGAAAAAGGTGGTGGAAGGGAATTACTCTCGCATCTTACAATCCTTAACCCCCAATGTCACATTACCCAGATACAGAGAAATTTACTGGATGGGGAGAATCTCTGCTTTCAAGATGATGCTGCTCCTGAAGCTTACCTACCACTTTAGATCTTTACCCCTAGGAGTACCGAAAGCCCTCTTAGATAGATTCCAATCGGTCCTAATCACCTACATTTGGGGTAATACCAAACACCCTATAGCTCGTACTATTCTTCAAGTGCCAATAGAAAAAGGAGGACAGGGGTTACCCAATTTAAAATCCTATTATGATGCCGCCATGCTGATGCGTGTCTCTAACTGGCAGGGTTCAGGCGAGCGTCCCAGATGGTACGAAATTGAGCAAGCATCGCTTCCTACCAGTGTTCTCCTACAGGATCTTCCATGGCTCCCCAAACATTGCTTAGCCAAGTTTCTGATTCCTAATTTAGTCCTGCTTGATTCCCTAAAAGCATGGCACAAGCTGAGACATTACCCTCAGGTAGCCCCTCATCCATCCCCAATCCATAGTATCAGGGGCCTGATCCTGGGCCTTCCTGAATCTAACCCCAAACTCTGGGAGATCCCGGGACTGCAAATTCTCACTGACCTATATGATAGTACTAATTGGCTTCCTACTACCGAATTAAAATTAAAATGTAATATTCCCCAAAAACTCACATTTGAATCAATGAGATTTCGGTTCATTCTACATAGCTGGGGGTTCACCACTTCAGCTCCTAGGGATATGACCTTATGGGAAACAAAATGGAAGGCAGGGCTACAGGGACGGAAACCTATGACAATACACTACAAATGCTTAATAGAATCCCTAAAACTAAAAAAGACACATAACATTTTAGCTTGGGAAAGAGACTGACTAAAACAGCTATCCATTATATCAAACTGTTTGAACTCTATTACAAGCTCCTGACTAAATGGCACTGGGTCCCGGTCAGACTACACAGACTTTCACACACTAATTCGGACTTGTGTTGGAGGAACTGTGGGAATAGAGGAGACGATATGCACATATGGTGGGAATGGCCCTATATACAAGACCTATGGAAAAAGGTGCTTGACCTATGTGTTAATCTAGGCATCCCGATAGAGCGAACCCCAGAGAGATGCTTGCTACATATAGAACTCCCACAAAGTACTAAGGTGCAAAAACATATTTGTATATATAATGATGGCAACGAAACTCGCTCTAGCGAGACATTGGAAACAACAGGTAACTCCCCCACTACATAAAATATTAGAAATTGTTAATTATATCAGAGGCATGGAGGAAGTAGTCTCTATTAATAGAGGTACCCTTGACCTGTATTCTCAAATATGGAAGCCCTGTAACTCTCTATCTGCGGGACTTGGGAATTCGAGTAGACTGAGCCGCCTTCTCACTTGAGATACTCCTAGAGATTTCCTCTTTCTCCTTCCTTTCATGTTATTTTTTTCTTCCCCTTTTCTGAGCTTTTTTCCCCTCCCTCTCTCACCCTCCCCTCCTATGCACTTAAATCCATATGATTTGCTATAACGCTATCACAGATATAAAAGGGGAGAGGTTGATTTATGAGGATACCTATATCTCAAAAACCAAAGATGTTACAGACGTGGAAATTTGTATTTAGATTCTCCTTGAAAAATAAAGAAACTTGTGTTTTACCATTTCTCCAAAATCCACTTAAGGGGGGTCAAAAGAGGGGGTTTGAATTATGAGGATACCTATATCTCAAAAACCGAAGATGTTACAGACATGAAAATTGGTATTTATATTTTCTTTAAAAAAATATAGAAACATGTGTGTTACCATTTCCCCAAAATCCACTTAAGGGGGGGGGGTCAAAAGGGGAGGGGCTGATTTATGAGGATATCTATATCTCAAAAACCGATGATGTTACAAACGTGAAAATTGGTATTTAGATTCTCCTTTAAAATAAAGAAACATAGGTTTTACCATTTCCCCAAAATCCACTTAGGGCGTCAAAAGGGGGAGACTGATTTATGAGGATACCTATATCTCCAAAAACTGACAATGTTACAGACGTGAAAATTGGTATTTAGATTCTCCTTGAAAAATAAAGAAACACATGTTTTACCATTTCCCAAAAATTCCCTTAAGGTGGATCAAAGGGGAGGCTGATTTATGAGTATCTATATTTTAAAAAACGACAATGTTACAGACATGAAAATTGGTAATTTAGATTGCCCTTGAAAAATAAAGAAACAAGTGTTTTACCATTTCTCAAAAATCCACTTAAGGGGGGTCAAAAAAGGGGGGCTGATTAATGAGAATACTTATATCTCAAAAAAAACGACAATGTTACAGACGTGAAAATTGGTATTTAGATTCTCCTTTAAAATTAAAGAAACAACAATTTTACCATTTCCTTAAATCAGTGAAATTTGTGAAAAACTGTCAAAATGCCCTTAGATAAGAGGTGGACTTCAATGGCTTAGAAATTAGCATATGAGTATAGCTAGGTCTAGCTTTCAACAAAGAATACCAAGAGAACAAAGCAAATTTGATGATAAAAGTAAATTGGAAAGTTGTTTTAAAATGGCATGCCCTTTCTGAATCATGAAAGTTTAATTTTGACTAAATTGCCCCTTTAAGTAATCTCAATTTTATTTATTTTTTGCATTGCATTGCAAAGTGAATACAAATTTAAAAAAAAAAAACCATGAAATAATGGGTTATCTAGTAGATTTGAGCAGTACATTTTTAAAATCCCATGAAAATCTAGCTTCACATTGCCTAGTCCTTTTAATAGATTTGAAAAGACTGCATTTAATGGAAAAAGAGAAGCTATGTTCACAATCTTGTTTTATTTTTTTATTTTTTTTAATGAATCCATTTTAGTCACTGGATTATATTCAAACTATACCTCTCAACACTTCCCAAAGGCTTCCCGGAACTGGAAGATGATGGTTACTTGTAGGTGTTATGTGTATGGAGGAGCAGAGATAGGAGGGTGGTCAGCTGCAGTTCTACTGCAGGGGAAGGGCTCTGGCCAGAGTTAGTGCATCTGACATGAGAGGAGCCAGGGTAGTTCCTGGTTTTGCTCTGGAAACCACAAGATGGTCCCTGAGACTGAAGCAGCAGTAGGGACAGTGGGGTACAGCTCTTAACCCATGACAATCCTGCAGTATGCGAGAGAGTTAAGAGTTCTGTTCAAACCATTACTATTTAGTGAGATGATGGATCCTGCAGAAACAGAAGAGAAGAGGCGCCAAATAGAACAGTATTGTCTGATACAACAAGCCCACAGAACAGCAGAGAGGAACCAACTTAAAGATTATTACTGACAAGAACAGCGGCACAACTGGAGTGCCGAACACAGCACATCGAGACTTGCTGGATGCCCTCCACACACCCCTCTGGCTGATTGGTGTTCTGTCTTTTCCTGGGGATCTCTGTGATCGGACTGGCGATTGGAGACCCCGTGACCATCCCAGTGACGTGTGGACAAGTCTGTCGGGCGACTCTGCTGGTCCCGATCTGCTGTGTTTGGCACTCCAGTTGTGCCGCTGTTCTTGTGAGTAATAATCTTAAAGTTGGTTCCTCTCTGCTGTTCTGTGTGCTTGTTGTATCAGATGATACTGTCCTATTCGGCGCCTCTTCTCTTCTGTTTCTGCAGGATCCATTATCTTACTTCTCGTTTCAAAGAGTGCTGCCTCCTGTTTGGACTCTGCCCCTGTTCCACACAAGTGCACCTCTCTAGAGCATCTTGCTCAAGCCCTTCCTGATACTATTTAGTGACAACTCCCTATTGGCAACACAGTAGTATTAGCTCCTGATTTTGTGTCACTATGAATAACACCCAGTGTTATATATATGTTACATAGACACCACTGTTACATCTTAAAATAAGCAAACAACCCCCTTATACACTTAACCATGACTACAAACACCTTAAACCCCCAAGGCATTTTAACTCTAAAACATCCCTTACCATCAGTTAATACAATTACTCAAAATCCATCCAGCCAATTTGTCCAATATTTTATCTCTCTGAAATATCTCACCATATTTAATCACATGTAACCCCACTGCAAACCTCTGTAATATTCAACCCCCCTCCCATACCATTTTCTTTATAACAAAAATTTGATTGCATTAAAAAAAATACTTTATTGCTGTAACTGACATCTGTAAGCAAAACGTTCTTCTGCATATCTGTTTTTCAGGCAGAAAAGGATAGCTTTTCATTCGGAGTGATCACAATAGTGCGACTTTGGCTGATTTTCACACTCACAAACAGGTTTTTCAGGGCAAGAAAAAAGTCCTATTTATCCTAGGCAGCTAAAAGCTTCTCGTGATCAAAATAGGTTTTTAGCTCACCTTTCAACTACTTTCCGAGTTCATTTTTGCCTCAAGGTACTTTTTAAGTCCTCAAAAGGGCATTTCAGACACCTGTTTCACAGTTTTTTCCACACAGTGTTTTAGCTTGCACCTATGTCAAAACACTCTATTACATATACAGTATATAGGCACATATACTTATAGATGTGATGACAACGTGATATCATGTACAGCTATGGGTTCTGCAGGAAAATTCACTTCAGGACACCTACATCTACAAATGGCATACATTTTATATTTTATTTTTCATCTTTGATTGTATTTCTCACTGACTGTCACTAAGAGTACTGGTGCTATGAAAGTGGTGTTTTTACAGGAAATCGCTTAATCATGACTTTAATAGTTAACTGTTGCAATCCAATTCCATCCACACCACTGCTAACACATTTAAATGCATCTTTTAGGTTACCAAGAGGACCTGATTGTGCACTTTTTTCTATTGTTATATGGCTGTTTGACATCTTTTACAAGGATGCTTTTCAACTATATTTATTTCTCTAGTTAGTTAAAGGCCTGGTTGCATTTAAAGTGAACTGTAAACAATGTTGTGGGATACAAGTTTCTATGCAAAAGACATAACTTCTTTGAAACAGTAAATTGTGACCCTACTGCCTTTGTATCTTTCTAAGAGACCCTTTAATGAGACTGCACAATTGTGGGAATGCGCCTCCATGCATGCTAAGGGCAAACTTGTTCACAAGAGTGCATATATTATTGAACATGTCATCTGGAATGAGCATTCGTGACAGTAAGTTCATTATTGTATGCACTGTCATGAACGTGTTTGTACCTAGCGAGCATGGAGGATCAACCTCTATAAAAAAATAAAAAAATCTTAATTAACATTTCATTTATGGGTTTAGTAGAAAGAAACAAGGGAAATTGGTGTTTCTAGGGCTTTTTGAAAGAAAATATTAGCTCAACGTGCCTTAAAGGGACACTGAACCCAAATTTTTTCTTTCGTGATTCAGATAGAGCATGAAATTTTAAGCAATTTTCTAATTTACTCTTATTATCAAATTTTCTTCATTCTCGTGGTATCTTTATTTGAAATGCAAGAATGTAAGTTTAGATGCCGACCCATTTTTGGGGAACAACCTGGGTTGTCCTTGCTGATTGGTAGATAAATTCATCCACCAATACAAAATTGCTGTCCAGAGTCCTGAACCGAAAAACAGCTTATAGATGCCTTCTTTTTCAAATAAAGATAGCAAGAGAATGAATAAAAATATATAATAGGAGTAAATTAGAAAGTTGCTTAAAATTACATGTTCTATCTGAATCACAAAAGAAAAAAAAATGGGTTCAGTGTCCCTTTAATAACACTCAAGTGCAAACAATGGTGCTTCATTGTTCTAATAGTACAAATCCAAAGTAATTTTGTAGCATTCGAGTGATAGTCTAGGGTGCACTAATATCTGCATGCCTAACACAATAGACTTCTATGAAGGCATAAGGGATGCAGGAGATCTCTTGATTGCTGAGCCAATGGGACACTAAGCGAATGATTTGCAAGAGGTACAGTTCATCATGTAGTTCTCATAACTGCCACATTTGAAAACAAATTCAGAGACACTTTTCAGCTGAGCAAGGCCCATTTACATTTAGCATAGCTCCACCTACTCAAATCCATCCCAAAACAAGCACATAAAAAGGTATAGGAAACTTCATGATTCAAATAAAGCATATTATTTTAAAATTAATATCCATTATCACATTTACTTTGTTCTTTTGGGTTCAATTGCTAAAATGACTATGTATACATCTTCAGCAGCAATGCACTACTGGGATCTAGAGTTTTGTGATTAGTATCAGATTTTTTTTTTTGTCACTGGCTCAACAGATGAGTTCAGCAAGCTCCCAGTAGCGCATCGCTGCACTGGTACTGACATTAAATATTTGTATTTAATCCCATTGCAGACCTTATACGCATGGTTATTTGCAAGCAATAGTACTGTAATAAAATTGCTCTAATATATTTGAATATTTTCTTTTTGCAATGTTATAGCCATGGTGGTTAAATCATCAAGTTAGCTCCTCATAAATTCCCTTACTCTCAAGCACATCATAGAAATACCACCTTTAAAGGAGCCTAGTTTAAAAAGATTTTACACAGCTGGAAATTAGATAGTGATGTTACCTCAATTTGTGTAACCTACTAACTGCTGCCTTAGGGCTGCTGGCATTGAGAAAAAATATAGATATGATAAGGATTTTACTTATGATTTAGTTTTGATGAAACACTGGGCAGTAGGTTAATAGAGACAGAAATACCCCAGTAAACCTGTATTTCTTTATGTTCTGTGAATTACAGTACCAGCACATGAGGAGCCTGGTGTCTTAAGCACCAGCTAAGTAAAGCCTTAGTATAGAAATTGGGGCAATTCAACATGATCCAGATTGTGCTGTACACTGTTCTCTCATTGCTTCCCTTACGTGACACTTGTCTAAACACTGCTAAACTTCAGTTTAACAGATAGCCACAAATAAAGCAGACTACAAAAAAAAACCACTCGCCTAGATTACGAGTCTTGCGTTAGGGTTAAAAAGCAGCATTGAGAGGTCCCAACGCTGCTTTTTAATGCCCGCTGGTATTATGAGTCTTGCAGGTACAGGTGTACCGCTCACTTTTTTTCGTGACTCGAACATACCGCTAATCCATTTTTGTCAATTGCGTATCCTAAATTTTTAATGGGATTTTCCTAACGCCGGAAAAGGGAGCAGTACACCCTCTACCTCCAAGATCCCTAACGCATTTGAAAGTCAGTAGTTAAGAGTTTTATGGGCTAATGCCGTAGCATAAAACTCTTAACTAAAGTACTAAAAAGTACACTAACACCCATAAACTACCTATTAACCCCTATACCGAGGCCCCCCCACATCGCAAACAGTAAAATTAAATTTTTAACCCCTAAACTGCTGAACCGGACATCGCCGCCACTTTAATAAATATATCAACCCCTAAACCGCTGCACTCCCGCCTCACAAACACTAGTTAAATATTATTAACCCCTAATCTGCAGTCCATAACATCGCCGCCACCTACCTACATTTATTAACCCCTAATCTGCCGCCCTCAACGTTGCCGCCACTATATTAAATGTATTAACCCCTAAACCTAAGTCTAACCCTAACACCCCCCCTAACTTAAATTTAATTTAAATAAATCTAAATAAAATTACTACAATTAACTAAATTATTCCTATTTAAAACTAAATACTTACCTATAAAATAAACCCTAAGCTAGCTACAATATAACTAATTGTTACATTGTAGCTATTTTAGGATTTATTTTTATTTTACAGGCAACTTTGTATTTATTTTAACTAGGTATAATAGTTATTAAATAGTTATTAACTATTTATAGCTACGTAGTTAAAATAAAGACAAATGTACCTGTAAAATAAAACCTAACATAAGTTACAATTACACCTAACACTACACTATAATTAAATAAATTAAATAAACTAAATAAAATTAATTACAATTAAATTAAATTATCTAAAGTAAGGAAACCCCCCCCCACTAAATTACAGAAAATAATAAAATAATTACAAGTTTGTTAAACAAATTACACCTAATCTAATCCCCCTAATAAAATAAAAAAGCCCCCCAAAACAATAAAAAGCCCTACCCTATACTAAATTACAAATAGCCTTAAAAGGGCTTTTTGCGGGACATTGCCCCAAAGTAATCAGCTCTTTTACCTGTAAAAAAAAGTACAATACCCCCCAACATTAAAACCCACCACCCACACACCCAACCCTACTCTAAAACCCACCCAATCCCCCCTTAATAAAAGCTAACACTAACCCCTTGAAGATCACCCTACCTTGAGAAGTCTTCACCCAGCTGGGCCGAAGTCCTCCACGAAGCCAGGCAGAAGTGGTCCTCCAGACGGGCAGAAGTCTTCATTGAAGCCGGCCAGAAGAGATCCTCCAGACGGGCAGAAGTCTTCATCCAGACGGCATCTTCTATCTTCATCCATCCGGAGCGGGTCCATCTTCAAGACATCCGACGCGGAGCATCCTCTTCCAATGAAGTCTAACTGAAGAATGAAGGTTCCTTTAAATGACGTCATCCAAGATGGCGTCCCTTGAATTCCGATAGAATGCTATCAGCCAATTGGAATTAAGGTAGAATTAAGAGTAGGGATTTTTATTATTTTGGGGGGCTTTTTTATTTTAGTAGGGGGATTAGATTAGGTGTAATTAGTTTAATTTTTTTAAATTATTTTATTATTTTCTGTAATTTAAGTAATTTTCATACTTTAGATAATTGTTTTAAATTGTATTTAATTGTATTTAGTTTAGGTAATTAATTTAATTATAGTGTAGTGTTAGTTGTAATTGTAACTTAGATTAGGATTTATTTTACAGGTAAATTTGTCTTTATTTTAAATAAGTAGCTATTAAATAGTTAATAACTATTTAATAACTATTGTACCTAGTTAAAATAAATACAAAGTTTCCTGTAAAATAAAAATAAAAATAAATCCTAAAATAGCTACAATGTAACTATTATTTATATTATAGCTAGCTTAGGGTTTATTTTATAGGTAAGTATTTAGTTTTAAATATATAATTTAGTTAATTGTAGTAATTTTATTTAGATTTATTTAAATTATATTTAAGTTAGGGGGTGTTAGGGTTAGGGTTAGACTTAGGTTTAGGGGTTAATACATTTAATATAGTAACAGCGATGTTGGGGGCGGCACATTAGGGGTTAATAAATGTAGTTAGGTTGCGGCGACATTGGAGCGTCAGATTAGGGGTTAATAAATATAATGTAGGTGTCGGCGATGTTGGGGGCAGCAGATTAGGGGTTCATAACTATAATGTAGGTGGCGGCGGTGTCCGGAGCGGCAGATTAGGGGTTAATAATATAATGTAGGTGTCGGCGATGTCGGTGGCGGCAGATTAGGGGTTAATAAGTGTAAGATTAGGGGTGTTTAGACTCGGGGTTTATGTTAGGGTGTTAGGTGTAGACATAACATTTATTTACCCATAGAAATCAATGGGGCTGCGTTAGGAGCTGAACGCTGCTTTTTTGCAGGTGTTAGTTTTTTTTTCAGCCAGCTCTGCCCCATTGATTCCTATGAGGAAATCGTGCATGAGCACGTTTAGCCAGCTCACCGCTACCGTAAGCAGCGTTGTCTGTAGGTGAGCGGTGAGCTTAAACTGCTCGTTAGCCCCGCACACTATTACCGAAAAAAACTTGTAATCTAGCCGACTGTAAGCAATATACAATAAAGTGAAATTAAAAGCTACAGTGACCTCTATGGTGGGAGTACTGCACTGCACACAAAACGATTAAACTAAATACAGACTACATTAAACAAGGGGCAGACTTAAAAGGCTATCAAATAGATTACGAGTTTTGCGGTAACAGGGGTGCGGTGCTAACGCTCAGCTTCTGCTCACCGCTCACCTACAAACAACGCTGGTATTGCAGGTGTTTTTAAACCCGGCTTTAACCGCAAACAAGTGAGCGGAGAGCAAAATTTAGCACCACATCTCACCTCAATACCAGCGCTGCTTAAGTCAGCGGTGAGCTGGCTAAACATGCTCATACACGATTTCCCCATAGGAATCAATGGGGCAGATTCGGCTGAAAAAAAACCTAACACCTGCAAAAAAGCAGCGTTCAGCTTCTAACGCAGCCCCATTGATTCCTATGGGGAAAGTAAATTTATGTCTACACCTAACACCCTAACATGAACCCCTAGTCTAAACACCCCTAACCTTACACTTATTAACCCCTAATCTGCTGCCCCCGACATCGCCGCAACCTACTTTATATTATTAACCCCTAATCTGCCGCTCCGGACACCGCCGCCACCTACATTATACTAATGAACCCCTAATCTGCTTCCCCCAACATCGCCGACATCTACTTTTTATTTATTAACCCCTAATCTGCCTTCCTCAATGTCACCGCTACCTAACTACACTTATTAACCCCTAATCTGCTGCCCCCAACGTCGCCGCTACTATATTAAATGTATTAACCCCTAAACCTAAGTCTAACCCTAACACCCCCTAACTTAAATATAATTTAAAATAATCTAAATAAAATTACTACATTTAATTAAATAATTCCTATTTAAAACTAAATACTTACCTATAAAATAAACCCTAAGCTAGCTACAATATAACTAATAGTTACATTGTAGCTATCTTAGGATTTATTTTTATTTTACAGGCAACTTTGTATTTATTTTAACTAGGTAGAATAGTTATTAAAAATGTATTAACTATTTAATATCTACCTAGCTAAAATAAGTACAAATTTACCTGTAAAATAACCTAAGTTACAATTACACCTAACACTACACTATAATTAAATTAATTCCCTAAACTAACTACAGTTAACTACAATTAAATAAAATATCTAAATTACGAAAAACAAACAAACAAACACTAAGTTACAGAAAATAATAAAATAATTACAATTTTTTTTAAACTAATTACACCTAATCTAATCCCCCTAATAAAATAACCCCCCCAAAAATAATAAAAATCCCTACCCTATACTAAATTACAAATAGCCCTTAAAAGGTAATCAGCTCTTTTACCTGTAAAAAAATATACAATACCCCCCCAACATTAAAACCCACCACCCACACACCCAACCCTACTCTAAAACCCACCCAATCCCCCCTTAATAAAACCTACCTAACACTAACCCCTTGAAGATCACCCTACCTTGAGATGTCTTCACCCAACCGGGCAGAAATGGTCCTCCAGACAGCCAGAAGTCTTCATCCTATCCTGGCAGAAAAGGACCTCCAGACGGGCAGAAGTCTTCATCCAGGCGGCATCTTCTATCTTCATCCATCCAGAGCGGAGCGGGTCCATCTTCAAGACATCCAACGCAGAGCATCCTCTTCATCCGATGGCCAACGACTAAATGACGGTACCTTTAAGTGACGTCATCCAAGATGGCGTCCCTTCAATTCAGATTGGCTGATAGAATTCTATCAGCCAATCGGAATTAAGGTAGAAAATATCCTATTGGCTGATCCAATCAGCCAATAGGATTGAGCTTGCATTCATTTGGCTGTTCCAATCAGGAACGTCACGGTACCTTTAAGTGACGTCATCCAAGATGGCGTCCCTTCAATTCCGATTGGCTGATAGAATTCTATCAGCCAATCAGAATTAAGGTAGAACAAATCCTATTGTGAACTCAATTCTATTGGCTGATTGGATCAGCCAATAGGATTTTTTCTACCTTAATTCTAACGTCATTTAGTCGTCGGTCGTCGGATGAAGAGGATGCTCCGTGTCGGATGTCTTTAAGATGGACCCGCTCCACTCCGGATGGATGAAGATAGAAGATGACGTCTGGATGAAGACTTCTGCCCGTCTGGAGGGCCTCTTCTGCCCGGATAGGATGAAGACTTCTGGCTAGGGTGACCATATTAAAAAGGGACACATATGAAAAATACTTAAGTCAGGGCAGTTTTCATGGCTGTTTAAAGAAATGTGTTGTATAAGAACCCTGACGTATGTATTTTTTATATGTGTCCCATTTTAAAGCGGCAATATGGTCACCCTACTTCTGGCCGTCTGGAGGACCACTTCTGCCCGGTTGGGTGAAGACGTCTCAAGGTAGGGTGATCTTCAAGGGGTTAGTGTTAGGTTTTATTAAGGGGGATTGGGTGGGTTTTAGAGTAGGGTTGGGTGTGTGGGTGGTGGGTTTTAATGTTGGGGGGGTATTGTATTTTTTTTTACAGGTAAAAGAGCTGATTACTTTGGGGCAATGCCCGCAAAAGGCCATTTTAAGGGCTATTTGTAATTTAGTGTAGGGTAGGGATTTTTATTATTTTTGGGGGATTTTTTTATTTTATTAGGGGAATTAGATTAGGTGTAATTAGTTTATTTTTTTTTAATTATTTTATTATTTTCTGTAACTTAGTGTTTTTTCCCCCTGTAATTTAGATAATTGTATTTAATTGTATTTAATGATAGTTAGTTTAGGGAATTAATTTAATTATAGTGTAGTGTTAGGTGTAATTGTAACTTAGGTTAGGGTTTATTTTACAGGTAAATTTGTACTTATTTTAGCGAGGTAGATATTTAATATTTAATTACTATTTAATAACTATTCTACCTAGTTAAAATAAATACAAAGTTACCTGTAAAATAAAAATATTTATTGTAGCTAGCTTAGGGTTTATTTTACAGGTAAGTATTTATTTTTAAATAGGAATAATGTAATTAATTGTAGTAATTTTATTTAGATTATTTTAAATTATATTTAAATTAGGGGAGTGTTAGGGTTAGACTTAGGTTTAGGGGTTAATACATTTAATATAGTAGCGGTGACGTTGGGGGCGGCAGATTAGGGGTTAATAAATGTAGGTAGGTGTCAGCGATGTTAGGGACGGCAGATTAGGGGTTAATAAAATTTAACTAGTGTTTGCGAGGCAGGAGTGCAGCGGTTTAGGGGTTCATATATTTATTACAGTGGCGGCGATGTCCGGTCGGCAGATTAGGGGTTAAAAAATGTATTTAAGTGTTTGCGATGTGGGGGGGGGGGCTCGGTTTAGGGGTTAATAGGTAGTTTATGGATGTTAGTGTACTTTTTAGCACTTTAGTTAAGAGTTTTATGTTACGGCGTTAGCCCATAAAACTCTTAACTACTGACTTTTAAATGCGGTACGAGTCTTGACAGGAGAGGGTGTAACGCTCACTTTTTCCAAGACTCGTAATACCGGCGTTAGGAAAATCTTATTGAATAGATAGGATACGCAATTGACGTAAGTGGATTTGCGGTATGCTCGAGTTGCGGAAAAAAAGTGAGCGGTACACCTGTACCTGCCAGACTCGTAATACCAGCGGGCATTAAAAAGCAGCGTTGGGACCTCTCAACGCTGCTTTTTAAGGCTAACGCAAGACTCGTAATCTAGCCGTATATTCTTAATACAAATCTTAAAATAAAAAAGTCTATATTCTAAATTTTACAGCAGTATTTTGTATTGCACTCAAGAGCAAAACTTTCCTCACCACTTAAAATTTGTGTTAATAGCGCTCTATGTGCCATTTATTAAAGTTAAAGTAAATCCTAGCATTTTACAAATGCTAGGATTGACTTTTGAAACCAATAAAGGGGACTTTAATTCATAAAGTATAAAATACTTCATGTAGAAAGTTCCTTTATTTGTTTTAACTGATCGGCGTTCTTAGATGCTACAGCAGCACACAGCTAAATAAAAAAATTTTTGGAAAACGTCACCTCTTAGCAAAATGTTTTTTTAGCCGTGTGCTGCTGTAGCAGCTAAGAACGGCGATCGGTTAAAACAAATAAAGGAGCTTTATACATGAAGTATCTTATACTTCATGAATGAAAGTCCCCTTTATTTGTTTCAAAAGTCAATCCTAGAGTTTGTAAAACGCTAGGATTTACTTTCACTTTAAAAGTACAGAGTTTGCAAAAAAAATAAAGAATTTGTCAAGTTAAGATGCTTTGATTAAAATATTAACTGTACACTCGGAATACCAAATTGTGTGTTATTCTTTGCACCAAGTTGCGCTTTATTTATAATATTACCCAATATGTTTAAGCTATTCAATTTTGCAGCTACTTTTTCATGTGTTGCTTAATACTATTTTAATAGAAACTGAGCACAAACTGTACTATACATTATTAGCTACAGGGAATCAAGGGTAGATCATGTTCTTAAATATCTTGGAATATTACAACTTGAGATCAAGTTAATTAAGTGACTTCTCAGCATGTAACCTTTTATATTTGCATTATCAAGAAGGTAGCACAAGAATTCTCCAAATTAATTAACTTCATGTTTTACTAAACAGACACTTCACTTGATGAGAGCTGACTTCTATTTACATAAATTCTTACATATATTCTTAGTATTACCTCAGAGACAACTATATATTTAGGTTCAGGTAAAAAAATATTATGTGGACATGCTAGTAAATTGTAATGCAGTTAACTAATGGCTAGATTACGAGTTGTGCGTTAGGCTTAAAAAGCAGCGTTAGGAGGTCCTAATGCTGCATTTTAACGCCCGCTGGTATTACGAGTCTTGCAGGTACAGGTGCACCGCTCACTTTTTTGGCCAGACTTGGAAATACCGCAAATCCACTTACATAAATTGCGTATCCACTTTTTTCAATGGGACTTGCATAGCACCGGTATTACGAGTCTGACAAAAATTGAGCGGTAGACCCTCTCCTATCAAGACTGGTACCGCATTTTAAAGAGTTTTACACTACAACGCCGTAGCATAAAACTCTTAACTAAAGTGCTAAAAAGTACACTAACACCCATAAACTACCTATTAACCCCTAAACCGATGCCCTCCCGCATCGCAAACACTATAATAAAATTATTAACCCCTAATCTTCCGCTCCGGACACCGCCGCCACTATAATAAATATATTAACCCCTAAACCACCATACTCTGCATACACTAGTTAAATATTATTAACCCCAAAATCTGCTGTCCCTAACATCACCGCCACCTAACATCGCCAGGACATGAAGTGAAACTTCTTGGAATCCCCTACAAATCAGCGCCTCTGCTATAAACTATCCTATATAATAAAAGGCCAGGTATGTTTGTCAGATGCAGTCATGCGCAGTAGAGACTGCAGAGGACAAACATACCTGGCCTTGAACAGCAGAGGAGTAAGCACTGTGGAAGCTGCCTGGTGGGGGTGTGGCCGGGCATGCCGTGATGGGGGCATGGCCGGGTGTGCCGTGATGGGGGCATGGCCGGGCATGGCAAGGGCATGACTAATGGGTGTGGCAAGGTGGAGAGACCAAAAGAGAGGAGGGGAAACGAGAAAGCGAGCAAAAGAGGGGGGAAGAGAGAGAGCAAAAATGAGGGGAGAGAGAGCAAACGAGAGGAGGGAGAGAGAGAGCAAAAGAGGGGGGGGAGAGAGAGAGAGAAACAGGGGGAGAGAGAGAGCAAAAAACAGGGGAGAGAGCAAAAGAGAGGGGGAGAGAGAGAGCAAAAGAGAGGGGGAGAGAGAGCAACAGAGAGGAGAGAGGGCAAAAGAGGGGGGAGAGAGAGAGCAAAAGAGATGGGAGAGAGCAAAAGAGAGCGGAGAGAGAGCGCAAAAGAGGGGGAGAGAGAGAGCACAAAAGAGGGGGAGAGAGAGCTCAAAAGAGAGGGGGAGAGAGAGAGCGCAAAAGAGAGGGGGAGAGAGCTCAAAATAGAGGGGAAGACAGAGAGCTCAAAAGAGAGGGGGGAGATAGAGAGCTCAAAAGAGAGGGGGGAGAGAGAGAGATCAAAAGAGCTCAAAAGAGAGGGGGGAGAGAGGGAGCTCAAAAGAGAGGGGGAAGAGAGAGAGCGCAAAAGAGGGAGAGAGAAAGCGCAAAAGGGGGAGAGAGCACAAAAGAGAGGGGGAGAGAATGCAAAAGAGAGGGGGAGAGAGCGCAAAAGAGAGGGGGGAGAGCGTGCAAAAGAGAGGGGGAGAGAGCGCAAAAGAGATGGGGAGAGAGAGCAAAAGAGAGGGGGAGAGAGAGAGAGAGAGTGCAAAAAAGGGGGGAGAGAGAGATAAAAAGAGGGGGGAGAGAGCAAAAGAGGGTGAGAGAGAGAGAGAGAGAGAGAGCAAAAGAGGGGGGAGAGAGCAGAAGAAGAGGGGGGAAGAGAGAGAGAGTGTGAGCAAAAGAGGGGAGAGAGAGCAAAAGAGGGGGAAGTGAGAGCAAAAGAGGGGGAGGGGGAGAGAGAGCAAAAGAGTGAGAGAGAGCAAAAGAGGGGGAGAGAGAGCAAAAGAGAGGGGGAGAGAGCACAAAAGAGAGGGGGGAGAGAGCGCAAAAGAGGGGGAGAGAGCAAAAGAGGGGGAAGAGAGAGAAAAAGAGGGAGGAGAGAGAGCCAAATAGGGGAGAGAGAGAGCAAAAGAGGGGGAGAGAGCAAAAGAGGGTGAGAGAGAGCAAAAGAGGGGGGAGAGAGCAAAAGAGGGTGAGAGAGAGAGCAAAAGAGGGGGGAGAGAGTAGAAGAGGGGGGTATAGAGAGAGAGCACGAGCAAAAGAGGGGGGAGAGAGCAAAATAGGGGGTGAGAGCAAAAGAGGGGGAGAGAGAGAGCACAAGACGGGAGAGAGAGAGCAAAAGAGGGGGAGAGAGAGCGCAAAATAGGGGTGAGAGAGAGAGCTCAAAAGAGAGGGGGGAGAGAGAGAGCTCAAAAGAGAGGGGGAAGAGAGAGAGCACAAAAGAGGGGGGAGAGAGAGAGAGCAAAAGAGGGAGAGAGAGAGCAAAAGAGGGAGAGAGAGAGCGCAAAAGAGGGAGAGAGAACGCGCAAAAGGGGGAGAGAGCGCAAAAGAGAGGGGGGAGAGAACGCAAAAGAGAGGGGGGAGAGCCCAAAAGAGAGGGGGGAGAGCGTACAAAATAGAGGGGGAGAGAGCGCAAAAGAGATGGGGAGAGAGAGCAAAAGAGAGGGGGAGAGAGAGAGAGTGAAAAAAAGGGGGGAGAGAGAGCAAAAGATGGGGGGGAGAGAGCAAAAGAGGGAGGAGAGAGAGCAAAATAGGGGAGAGAGAGCAAAAGATTGGGAGAGAGCAAAAGAGGGGGAGAGAGAGAGCAAAAGAGGGGGGAGAGAGCAAAATAGGGTGAGAGAGAGAGAGAGAGCAAAAGAGGGGGGAGAGAGCAGAAGAAGAGGGGGGAAGAGAGAGAGAGTGTGAGCAAAAGAGGGGAGAGAGAGCAAAAGAGGGGGGAGTGAGAGCAAAAGAGGGGGAGAGAGAGCAAAAGAGGGAGAGAGAGCAAAAGAGGGGGAGAGAGCAAAAGAGGGGGAGAGAGCGCAAAAGAGAGGGGGAGAGAGCGCAAAAGAGAGGGGGAGAGAGAGCGCAAAAGAGGGGGGAGAGAGCAAAAGAGGGGGGAGAGAGAGAAAAAGAGGGAGGAGAGAGAGAAAAATAGGGGAGAGAGAGAGCCAAATAGGGGAGAGAGAGAGCAAAAGAGGGGGAGAGAGCAAAAGAGGGTGAGAGAGAGCAAAAGAGGGAGGAGAGAGCAAAAGAGGGTGAGAGAGAGAGCAAAAGAGGGGGGAGAGAGCAGAAGAGAGGGGTATAGAGAGAGAGCACAAGCAAAAGAGGGGGGAGAGAGCAAAATAGGGGGTGAGAGCAAAAGAGGGTAGAGAGAGCAAAAGAGGGGGAGAGAGAGAGCACAAGATGGGAGAGAGAGAGCAAAAGAGGGGGAGAGAGAGCTCAAAATAGGGGGGAGAGAGAGAGCTCAAAAGAGAGGGGGGAGAGAGAGAGCTCAAAAGAGAGGGGGAAGAGAGAGAGCACAAAAGAGGGGGGAGAGAGAGAGAGCAAAAGAGGGAGAGAGAGAGCGCAAAAGAGGGAGAGAGAATGCGCAAAAGGGGGAGAGAGCGCAAAAGAGAGGGGGGAGAGAACGCAAAAGAGAGGGGGAGAGAGCCCAAAAGAGAGGGGGGAGAGTGTGCAAAAGAGAGGGGGAGAGAGCACAAAAGAGATGGGGAGAGAGAGCAAAAGAGAGGGGGAGAGAGAGAGAGAGTGCAAAAAAGGGGGAGAGAGAGCAAAAGAGAGGGGGAGAGAGAGCAAAAGAGGGAGGAGAGAGAGCAAAATAGGGAAGAGAGAGAGCAAAAGATTGGGAGAGAGCAAAAGAGGGGGAGAGAGAGAGCAAAAGAGGGGGGAGAGAGCAAAAGAGGGTGAGAGAGAGAGAGCAAAAGAGGGGGGAGAGAGCAGAAGAAGAGGGGGGAAGAGAGAGAGTGTGTGAGCAAAAGAGGGGAGAGAGAGCAAAAGAGGGGGGAGTGAGAGCAAAAGAGGGGGAGAGAGAGCAAAAGAGGGGGGAGAGAGAGCAAAAGAGGGGGAGAGAGCAAAAGAGAGGGGGGAGAGAGCGCAAAAGAGAGGGGGGAGAGAGCGCAAAAGAGGGGGGAGAGAGCAAAAGAGGGGGGAGAGAGAGAAAAAGAGGGAGGAGAGAGAGAAAAATAGGGGAGAGAGAGAGCAAAAGAGGGGGAGAGAGCAAAAGAGGGTCAGAGAGAGAGAGCAAAAGAGGGGGAGAGAGCAAAAGAGGGTGAGAGAGAGAGCAAAAGAGGGGGGAGAGAGCAGAAGAGGGGGAAGAGAGAGAGAGCGTGAGCAAAAGAGGGGAGAGAGAGCAAAATAGGGGGTGAGAGCAAAAGAGGGGGGAGAGAGCAAAAGAGGGGGAGAGAGAGAGCACAAGACAGGAGAGAGAGCGCAAAAGAGGGGGAGAGAGAGAGCAAAAGAGGGGGAGAGAGAGCGCAAAAGAGAGGGTGAGAGAGAGAGCTCAAAAGAGAGGGGGAGAGAGAGTACAAAAGAAAGTGGGGAGAGAGAGGGAGCAAGGGTTGGAACCGCGGTACTTAAAAAATTGGCCCGCGTACACGGGCTTTAGGATTAGTATTTTATAATGTGTTTATATATCTGTAAATAAACACATATAAATACATAAATACATATGTACACACATTTATACGTAAATATATATATATATATATATATATATATATATACATATATACACATCTTTATACATGTATATGTATGTATCTCTATGTTAAAGCCCTTTGCCTGCCTGTTTCCCTAACACCTGAGACCTCAAGTTTTTGAGCCCTTATAACTTTTTTTGTGCAATATTTAATTTATATTTTTTATTAGATCGTGTTATTATGAGTGTAACTGTATTTTTTTTTTTTTTTTTTTTTTTTTAAAACAAACTTTATTGACATAAAATGAAAAATGTTTACAGACATGTAAGCCAGTATGACAAAAATGAAAATCACAAAAGAAGAAATCTTACAGACAATCTGAAAGCTTAGGGCATTGCTGCCTACATTGAAAATATAAGGTAGTCCGTAGTGTCCTGTTGAGTAAGGGCTTTCTGGAAAACAAAGCTTGCAAAAATTTTATTTTTTTTTCCAAAATCAAACAACAGTCATTATAATCACAGAAAAAAAGAGAAAAGAAAGAGGAGAGAAAAAGAAAACAAAGGAGGAAAGGGAAAAATGTGTTACGTGAGATATCAGTGAGTGAAATAAAGTTCGCAATGTAGTAGTTTTGGAGTGTCAGGGTGCATCAATTATTATAACGCCATAAAATCTAATATAACATTTAAACCGGGATAAGAACTTGGCTAGGACGTCTGTAAAGCTTTTAATTGCCAGTCCTGTCAAGATAGAGTTTCATTAGGGACTGTTGCATGGGGAGAGGTCACGTCAGTAGAATGAATATATGTTTCCCAATAGAGAGACATTGCGCAGTAAAAGTCAAGCCTGTTAGTCTTAAGATAATGATATTTTTCTAGGGATAGAAGGAGCGTGACATTCTGTGTCCAGTCCCTTATGGTGGGTATCGTCTTCTGCTTCCATAGTCTTGGGACCAGTTGTTTTGCGCTACTAATCATAATATATAATAACGTAGACATATATTTGCATTTGACCTTAGAGGGCTTGTTAAATTACAGTACCAAAGGGTCATAGGGAATCTCGTGGGAGAGGGCTTTCTGGATCTCTCTATGTATATTTTGCCAAAAGGGTTGAAGTGTAGGGCATTCCCACCAGATATGATATAGTGTGCCTGTCTGTTTGCAGTCCCTCCAGCATAAGGGGTCAGTGGACCCGTAGATCTTAGCTAGCCTATTGGGTGGAGATACCATCTGCCCAAGAGTTTCATATTTGTCTCAGTGATACTCATTGAGGATGGTGCTTTACCCATTTGTTGGAAAATAGTGTCCCAGGTCTCTGGGGGGACAATGAAGCCCAACTCTGCTTCCCAAACTCTGGTGTATGATGGGGTTTTTTTGGAGTGTATGGTTAATAAAAGTTTATAAATCGATGAAAGCGTGCCTCTCGTTGGCTGTGTAGACCAACAAAGCATCTCGAAGGGGTTGAAGCTCCTAGTAATGTTAGCTTTGTCTTTGTGAAATTTAATAAAGTGGGACAATTGAAGATATTCAAACCATCTATTGAAATATGGGATATTTTTATCTACTAGAGTGGATTTTGGCAGAATATTGCCCCCCTCCATCACAGAATAACAAGGTAACCCTGCTGCGGTGCTGTAGGAACCCTCTGCCCATAAATGGTGATAGGGAGGAAAGTCTTTGTTGTGGAAGAGGGGAGTTAACGGAGAGGGAATAGTAGAAATCCCCTTACAAGATCTAGTGAGGAGGTCCCATGTAAGCATTGTATCTCTGACAAGTGCGGGGAGGGGTGATAGTGTGTATCTTTGGTGCTTATGTAACCAGCACTGTGTCCCTAGGCTTTTTGATCCGACTAAATCATGCTCCAGGTGTACCCATTCCTTGTCTTGGGCATTTTTGCACCAGTCTATCACCCTAGTTAAGCATGCTGCTTGCTGATAGAATAGGAGATTGGGTACACCCAGTCCTCCTCTATTGCGGGGTCTATAAAGTGTAGCCTTTGCTATTCTAGGGTGTTTATGTGCCCAGATAAAAGTGTTTACTAATGCTTGTGCTGTGTTAAAGAATTGTGTGGGGAGGTGTGTCGGCACCGTTTGGAACAAGTATAGAAAGCGGGGCAAAATACTAATTTTAAACGCCTGTATCCTCCCGAGCCATGAGAGACTTTTGTTCTGCCAGCTCTTTAATTCTGCTCTAACAGAATCCAATAAATTCTGATAATTCAGCTGATATAGGGAATCCCATACGTTGGTAATTTGGATTCCCAAGTACTTAATCGAGGAGTGTTGTTGCGTAAATTGATATTGTTCAGTAATTTGAGTGGCCATATGAGCCGTAATCCCCACTCCCAGGAATTCTGATTTTAACATGTTGATTTTAAAGTTAGAGAGGTTGCTATAGGCCTCTATTACCGGCATTAACTTACTGAGCGATTGCAAAGGGGAGGTTAATGTAAAAAGAATATCATCGGCATACATCGTTGTTTTATATTGTGTATCTACTACCTGTATTCCATGTATCTCCGTATTGTTCCTAACATTAGAGGCCAAGGCCTCCATTGCCAAGACAAACAATAGAGGGGAAAGAGGGCAGCCCTGCCTCGTGCCGTTGAGGATGGGAAAGGGGTCTGACATAGAATCGTTTAGTTTAATGCGGGCTCTTGGGGTGTGATATAGGGCAAAAATTTTTCCTATGAGTTTTTCACCTATGCCGAAGCGTGCTAGTGTAGATTTTAAAAAAAGCCAATCTAATCTATCAAAGGCCTTTTCGGCGTCAATGGCAAGGAAGATGGCAGGGATATTGTGGGTTTGGGAGTGTTCAAGTAAATTTAAGATCTTGATGGTGTTATCTCGCGCCTCTCTATGAGGCACGAAACCCACCTGGTTTACGTGGATTAGTTGTGGCAAGATTTTGTTAATTCTGGAAGCAATGAGTTTTGCATACAATTTAATGTCTACATTTAATAATGAGATGGGGCGAAAATTAGCGGGGGAATCTGTGGATTTCCCAGGCTTAGGGATTACTGTGATATGGGCCTCTAACATAGCGGGCAGAAAAGGGTGATCTTGGCCTGCCTCATTAAAGAGTGTGCATAAATGAGGGAGTAAGATAGGCGCAAATTTCTTATAATAAAGAGTCGTGAACCCATCGGGCCCCGGGCTCTTTCCCGTGGGTAGTTGTTTAAGAGCTGCTAAGACCTCTGGCACTGTGAAGGGTGTTTCTAATTCTGCTGCCTGGGCTTCTGTCAGTTGAGGTAAAGGCGTGTCTGACAAGTAAGCTTTTATGGCAGTTTCTTTGCTATCTGAGGTGTTATTATTCAGTAGATTGTATAGCTTAGAATAATATGTTGAGAACTGCGAGATGATCTCTGGGGTGGTGTTAACCTTTGTGTTAGCTGAGGTTTTAATTTCATGTACGAAGGTTTTAAGTTTTTTAAGTTTTAGAGCGCGGCCCAAGAGCTTTCCTGCTCTATTGCTTTCAAAATAGAACTTTTGCTTAGTTTTTAAGGCCAGTGTGTTCGCTTCTTTTATTAATTGTTCCTGTACCACTTTCCTAGCAGTTTCCAGCTCTGACTGAATTTGAGGGTCCGTTGGGTGTCTTTTATGTTCGTATTCTAATTTAGCTAATAGATCAATTGAGGATTTGTAGAGTGAGCGTGCTTTCTGTTTAACATGTGCCTGGTATTTAATGAATTCCCCTCTGATATAACACTTGTGGGCCTCCCACACAACAAAAGGGTCAGTCTCGGGTAAGGAATTGAATTGAAAATACTCCGGGAGAAGTCTTTCAATCTTATTTTTAAAGTCGGGGAAGTCAAGTAAATTCTCCTCCAATTTCCATTGGAAGGTGCTCTTTGGTGCTGATGGCCAGTCAAGTTGTGTGAGGACAGCAGAGTGGTCTGACCACACTGTGTGGGACAAATTAGAGGCCAGGACATAGGTAAGGCCTTTCTGGTTTGTAAGTTGATAATCAATTCTGCTATAAGAGCGATGGGGGGAAGAAAAGAAGGTGTAATCTCTTTTTAACGGGTGTTTAAATCTCCAAATATCGAACAGTGTATGCTCATACATAAGTTTCCACATTTGTTTAAGGGCATGTTTAGATATTGAAGGGTTGGGGTTTGTAGTGTCTAAGTTTGGTTGGATGGGAATATTGAAATCTCCCCCTATGTAGATTGCCCCTATAGCATGGTCTAGAATTTGTGCAAAATGTCTTTTAAAGAAGGGAAGTTGTTTCGAGTTCGGGGCATAGAGGTTAACTAGTGTGACAGGAGTGCCATACAGCAAACCAGTCACGCACAAGAACCGTCCGTCTGTGTCAGTATGAGTACTTATATGAGAAAAGGAAATTTGTCTGCTTATAAGAATGCTCACTCCGTTTCGTTTGTGGTCAAATGAACTATGAAATTGCTGTACGTAGTATTTACCAAAATATTTGGGCTCCTTTGATTTTAGGAAATGTGTCTCCTGTAAGAAGAGGATGTCGCCCCCCTTCCTCTTAAGGTCAAGCATAGCTATGGAGCGCTTCTGAGCAGAGTTCAGGCCTCTGACATTCTGACTAATTAGTGTAATAACCTTATTAGTAGCGGCCATATTTTGTCAGCGTGGTAATGTCTAATATCCTATAAGGAGGCTTACGTCCTGTCCCTATGTGTTCGGTTTGTATTTGTTTACTAAGGCTTATATGACACTCTGAACCTGTATCCCAAGCACGTAACATTAAATACTTGAACAAGTCATAACAATGAAACAAACAGTATAATTGAAAACTTAACAGAAAATGTCTTATTACATTCTGAAACATATAACAGAAGTTATATGAGGGGAGGTGATAACCAGCTCCATCTCAACCTGTTTACATTTAAATCTAACTTATGCCTAGTAGTGGCTCGGGTATAACCTTCAACAAATAATAACTTTACAGACCCTGATTTTTAGACAGTACATTTTTAGCTCCGGCTGAATAAGGTTGCTAAGGGACGTGTCTGTATTATCAGTAACATAACAGAGGGTTCTTTCAAATGACATGCAAGAAAAGAATTAACAAAATAGAAGGGCTAGGTGATGCTTAAAACACATTAATGTAAACATACTTTACCAGATTACAGTTCTGCAGCACACGACCCCTACAGTTACTTCAGTCCTACAAAGCTGAAAACTAAAAAGTCCCGGAAGGAGAGGTAGTTCATTCCGGTGTATTTCCAGGTGAAGAACTAGGGGACCTAGTCTGAGCTTGGGTTCTTCGTTTGGAGGCTACCTGTTGCCAGCTTCTAGTATCTGCCCTAGCTGGTTTCTTCTTTGGAGGCTCATGAGGTTCCTCTGAGAGCTGTCCCGCAGGTGGCTCAATTTCTAAAGCGGAACAGAAGCCACCAATGTCCTCCAGAGATTTGCATATTAGTTTCCTGTTGCCATGCAGGACATAAAGGTGAAAAGGGAATCCCCATCTATAGAGAATTCTCCTTTGGCGAAGGAGTGTAGTTAAAGGTGCTAGGTCCCTTCTTCTTTGCAATGTTCGTTGCGAGAGGTCCTGACAGACCTGTAGAACAACTCCTCTAAACTTCACCGGCTGGTTCTTACGTGAGAGATTTATAAGTTCCTCTTTTTCCCTAAAGTCCTTAAATTTCATGATGATGTCCCTAGGGGGTGCCGTATCAGGGGGTTTTGGCCTGAGGGCTCTGTGAGCTCTTACCCAAGGGATGTCTGTAGTTGGCGATGTGCTCTTAAGGTGAGCAAAGAGGGATGGGAAGTAGGTTGGGAAATCCTTTGGGAGCACCGACTCAGGAATTCCACGGAATCTGAGATTTTTCCTACGACTGCGATTTTCAAGGTCCTCTATTTTGTCGTACAAATCAGATAACATAGTTGTATGATGATTGGTAGTATCCTGAGTCTTATTATTTTCCTCCTGTAGATGGTCAGTAAATTCCTCTAGGGCCTCCACCCTATTAACCAAAGAATGTAGGTCTTGTTTTATTTCAGCTATCTCCTCGCGTATGCAGGAGCGGATGATGTCTGCGATGTCCTGCTTTGAGGCAAGTGTGGAGAGGAGGGCATTAGGCACTGAGGTGCTCTCTACGGGGTCCCCTGTATTTTTGTGTAGTGCTGAGACCTTTTTCATAGATGGCCTGCTGGCTTCTTCTTGCATTGAGGCTTTTGGGCTTGTAGGGGAGAAGAACTGTTCCACTAAGCTATCTCTTTGGCTGGCCATTTTTGGCGGTTTATTGGGCTTTGCAGAACGTTTGGGGTTCATGTTTAGGCTTTGTGGTAGGCTTAGTAAGTGATCTCTTAAAGTCTCTCTGCTCCAGTTATGAGGGTAAAACTGGGATATGGTATATGGTGTGACAGCCAGGGGTCAGTCTTTTGCACCTGAATGGTGCCGAGTAGCCCAAGAAAGGGCTCAGGAGGTCTGGTGCTCCCCAAAGGGAAATTTAAAGATCTCTGTGGCACCGGGGAGAAAGGAAGGCTGTAGCTTATGACTTTCCTGTGTGGGTAGCAAAATGATGTGGAGCGCTGCAGTTTGCTCCCTGTGATATGCAGGCTTCCAGTGCCACCCGTGGAGAAAAAGCAAGATGCTCAGTAAGTGATTACTTGCTGCCGGGTGCTTATGAGATGGTATTTCACTGCTTTAAGTTAACAAGTCTATTGGCGCTGGGGTGGCCTGTGATCCCCTTCACTATTCCCCACAGTGGGTCTGGGTTGCAGGTCTTAGGCTGTGCGACAGGATTATACTTAATAGTCCCAGCGGCAATCGCTCAGCCCTCTGTCGTAACTGTATTTTTTATGTGTTTTGTGACACTTTTGTTTTGTGAAACAGTTAAACAGAGCTCTGAGAATGCAATAACCCAACAAGCTTTAACTTGCGCTTAAGCGTTAGGCCTCTATTTATCAAGGTCTGTCGGATCTGATCCAACAGTGCGGATCAAGTCCAACAGACCTCGCTGAATACGGCGAGCAATACGCTCGCCGTATTCAGCATTGCACCAGCAGCTCACAAGAGCTGCTGGTGCAACGCCGCCCCCTGCAGACTCGTGGCCAATAGTGCGCCAGCAGGGGGGTGTCAATCAACCCGATCGTACTCAATCGGGTTGCTTTCCGGCGATGTCTGTCCGCCTGCTCAGAGCAGGCGGACAGGTTATGGAGCAGCGGTCTTTGTGACCGCTGCTTCATAATTGCTGTTTCTGGCAAGCCTGCAGGCTCGCCAGAAACACGGGGCATCAAGCTCCATACGGAGCTTGATAAATATGCCCCATAGTGTTTACTTTATAAAAACTTGTTCATAATTGCGCAATTTCATTTAAGGGTATCTTAGAAAGAAACAAGGGAAGCTAGGCCTTTTTGAAAAAAAAAAATATATAAGCGCTATTGTACTTTAATATCACTCGAGTGCAAACAATAGCACTTCATTGTGCTCATATTACAAGTCCAAAGTTATTTTTTCACGTTATAGTCTAGGGTGGATTAAAATCTCCATGTCAGATAGCACAGGTGTGCTTAATTCCTAACACAATTAGACTTCTATGAAGACATAAGGGATGCAGAAGATCTTTTGATTGCTGAGTGAATGATACACTAAGCGAATGATGTGCAAGAGGTAGACAACTCCTGAGACCTCATATCTTTGAACCCTTATAACTTTTTTGTGCAATATTTTTATTAGATTTTGTTATTATGAGTATAATTGTACTTTGTAATGTATTTTTGTGTGTTTTGTGACACTTTTTTGTTTTGTGAAACAGTCAACCAGAGCTCTGAATACGCAGTATTAACTTCAAATGTGCTCAAGCTTTCAACTTGTAATATAAATTATAGTGCCACGTCCTATGCTGCCAGTAAATTCAAACTTGACCTGCCCCCTAGGTAGTATCCAAATAGGGAATTGCCTGCGCTGCCCTGCTGGTGTGTCACGGTGAGAATAAAGCAGGGTAGTAAAGAATCAATGGGTTACTGTTCAGTTTTGCAGGACAGGCACAGTGGCATGCTGGGTTGGATTGGGCTGAACAGATCTGTTGTGCAATCTACAATGTCAGGTAGAAAACCCTCTCCCAGGTGATTATTCTGGGCAAATACTCGCCCTCTCTGAATGTGGTGATACCAGGCCAGCAGCAGTACACTCTGAGTGCAGTGTTGGCATTTGGGGCCCCAGCAACCCCCTCATCAGACTCATTGCTTACCTCTGCCTCCACTCAAGTTCCTTACTGAGGCACTAAGGGTCCCCCCAAGACTGATAACTAACCCCCCCCCCCCCCCAGAGACTCATCACTGCCCTCTGGATCCCAACTCACCCTCTCTGAGTGAGGTAGTGCTGCTTGCCAGTCCAGCTGCAGTACAGGGTGCAGTGTGCGGTTCAGTCCCTGTAATACCCCTTAGCAGACTCTGCTATTCCCTCTTTGCCACCACTCTGGTTCTTCACTAAGGCAGTCTGGCAGTCAGGGTACAGGCCTGTTGAAAACCCACCCCAACAAAGCAGAGTACAGCTCCATGTTCCCTCTGTCTACACTCGCAGTCACTGAGGCAGTCTCAGACACTTTGCTGCCCTCACCACAAACCTCTCCCCATGCAGACTCTTTACCTCACCCTCCCTCCTCTGGTCTAACCGGCCCCTCACATGGAAACAACTGCATTCACAGCTTGTTAAATATACCCCTGTGTCTCATTCAGGACTTTTATTATTATTCAAATTTTATGCATGCATTTTTCTTGTATTTTTTCTGTTATTTGTTTTACGTGTGTTTGCTATTTTATTGTTAAATAACAGTGCATGAATTGTAGCATTTATTAGTCAAATAGAATTGTTTACCTTATCTTGTGATTCGTGGTTGCACAATATTGTTTATGACATCATCTATGATGTAATGAATTGTACCACAATATACAGCAATGTGTAGAAATGTATACATATTTCCTTTTGCATGTAGAGAGACATTTTATCATATTGCTTGTATTGACTTCAACAATTGTATAAAATGTGTCACCTGTCAGCTGAGGGCTAGGAGGGATTATGTATGAGGTTTTAGAGGGTCAGGAGGGTGCTTTGTGTTGAGAGTAATGAGGAAAATGCTGTTGGAGGTAAATTAAGGCTGAGAAAAGTAATCAAGGAGGGCAGAAGAGGCTCTGTGTGTGATGACTTAAGGCAAGAAAGGGTAAAGAAGCTTTGTCCCATAGTGTATAGAGATTAGAAGACTGATGTGTATGAGAGACAGAGATAATATTGGGAGAAAGAGACCATTAATAATGGAACGGATGAGAAGGAATCTGTCTAAGAAAAAAGGGGAGGGGTTACAAATAGTGTAGAGTGTGAAAGGTAGGGGTAACTGAGAGGATTAAAGGTATATATTAGGGTAATTGAGGGTCATTAGGCGCTGGTGTTATGTATATAAAAGGGGTAACACAGAAGGCAAGGATACATGTGAGGGAAAGGAGATGAGATGGAAGATTGAGGAGATGATTGTGTGTGCAGATAAGAATATGGGCTAGTATGAGGAAAATAGGGTTAAAAAAGGAAAGAGGTTGCTG
The DNA here is from genome assembly GCF_027579735.1 of Bombina bombina. Lineage (NCBI taxonomy): Eukaryota > Metazoa > Chordata > Amphibia > Anura > Bombinatoridae > Bombina > Bombina bombina. Next base: position 1,526,121,475 of record NC_069499.1, on the reverse strand, counting down.
TGAGGATGAGGAGGCTGTAAATGTATTTTACTTTTAGAAAATATAAATTCTCTAATTTGAAGAATGATGTCATCTACTGATGAAATTGATGACGTCATATGTGTCATATGTGATGTCACTAGTGATGCCATTGATTATTTCAAAAATATAATTTATCTGATCTGTAGGATGATGTAATGGTTATGTCACTAGTGATGTCATTGATGTAAGCAACAATCTCATGTGTGATGTAATAATTGATTTAATATTTGATGATGCCATGCAGAGCAGTATAAGTTCAGAATTTACCTCCATTTTAAACCAGAGTCCTGTTTTTTGGCCCTTCCCAGTCCTACACCTTGTCACATACCATATGAATTTTAACCCCTTAGTGACCAGACCACTTTTCCATTTGTTGACCGTTTGGAACCAGGGCTATTTTTACATTTCGGTGGTGTTTGTGTTTAGCTGTAATTTTCCTCTTACTCATTTAATGTACCCACGCATATGTATACTGTTTTTCTTGACATTAAATGGACTTTCTAAAGATACCATTATTTTCATCATATCTTATAATTTACTATAAAAAAATTATAAAATATGGGGAAAAATCGAAAAAAACACACTTTTTCTAACTTTGACCCCCAAAATCTGTTGCACAACTACAACCACCAAAAAACACCCATGCTAATTAGTTTTTAAATTTTATCCTGAGTTTAGAAATACCCAATGTTTACATGTTCTTTGCTTTTTTTTTGCAAGTTATAGGGCTATAAATACAAGTAGCACATTGCTATTTTCAAACCATTTTTTTTTTTAAAAATTAGCGATAGCTACATTGGAACACTGGTGATATCTGTCAGGAATCCCTGAATAACCCTTCATATCTATATATATTGTTTTAGTAGACAACCCAAAGTATTTATTCAGGCCCATTTTGGTATATTTCATGCCACCATTTCACCGCCAAATGTGATCAAATAAAACAAATTGTTAGCTTTTTCACAAACTTTTTCACAAACTTTAGGTTTCTCACTGAAATGATTTACAAACAGCTTGTGCAATTATGGCACAAATAGTTGTAAATGCTTCTATGGGATTCCCTTTGTTCAGAAATAGCAGACATATATGGCTTTGGCAATGCTTTTTTGTAATAAGAAGGCCGCTAAATACTGCTGCGCACCACACGTGTATTATGCCCAGCAGTGAAAGGGTTAGTTAGGGAGCTTGTAGGGAGCTTGTAGGGTTAATTTTAGTGTAGTGTAGTAGACAACCCAAAGTATTGATATAGGACCATTTTGGTATATTTCATTGCCACCATTTCACACCAAAAGCAATCAAATTAAAAAAATAGTTAACTGTTTCACAATTTTAGGTTTCTTACTGAAATTATTTACAAACAGGTAGTGCAATCATGGCACAAGTGTTTGTAAATTCTTCTCTAGGATCCCATTTGTTCAGAAATAGCAGATATATATGGCTTTGGCCATTTTTTTTAGTCTGCCAGTACTAAAATAAAAGCCATTTAATTTTTTTTTTATATTAAGTCTGCAGTGAGCGATCCCCCCTTAGCCCCCAACCTCCCTGATCCCCCCATACATCTCTCTAACCCTCCCCCCTCTACCTTTTTGCCGCCATCTTGGGTACTGGCCGCTGCCAGTACCCAGTTTACCCAAATAAACGTGTTTTTTTAAAAATATATAATTATCAATTTTCTGTAGTGTAGCTGCCCCCCTCAATACCCTCCCCCTCCCAGATCCCTTTCACAAACATGTATCCCCCCCTCCCTCTCCCTCCTTCTCCCTCCTTCCTATACATTTGCTTTGTGTTAATGTAAATGTGGCACGCACGCTTCCGCCTTTCACCCTGCCGCAATCCTGACTCAACATGCACACATCAGTGTGACAGGATCCGGAACTGGACATCGATGGGCCACCCACCCACCTCCCTGCTGCTGCTCCCACCCACCAACAATCTGCACCATCGATGGCCGATGCAGAGAGAGCCACAGAGTGGCCCTCTCTGCATCTGTGGGTAAAAAAGGGGATTGCAGTTATGCCTCAATATCGAGGCATCACTACAATACCCTGGAAGCAGCTGGAAGCGATCACAATTGCTTCCAGTGCTTCAAACCCCAGAGGACGTGCTAGGCACATCCTTGGTCGTTAAGGGTAGTTTTTTGTAGGACGTACCTGGCACGTCCTCGGACGTTAAAGGGGTTAAACCCTTTTTGAACATCTATTTCAATCATTTTAAATTTAATATGGATATACTGTATATGAGAGTAATACTTTATTTTATTATGTTTTACATATGATTTGTCAAACTTTTATTCTAGCCCTAAAACTTTACTTCATCTCCCAAGGCGAGTGCAACAGATACCTTTTTGATGTTTAGCGCCGCTGTGATGTCCATTGAGTATATAGAATTCTCTAAAGGGATCTCATTTCATCTTCATCCGCTTATCCGGGGTCGGGTCACGGGGGCATCAGTTCTAGCAGGGGACCCTAAACTTCCCTTACCCTGGCCACATTAACCAGCTCTGACTGGGGAATCTTGAGGCGTTACCAGGCTGGTGTGGAGATATAATCCCTCCACCTAGTCCTGGGTTTTCCCCGATGCCTTTTTCCCAGCCGGACATGCCTGGAACAACTCCCAAGGGAGGTGTACAGGGGGCATCCCTACCAGATGTCCGAAACACCTCAAACTGGCTCTAAACGGATTACTCTGTTAACTCTTCTTTACCATGGACTTATTATCAAGCTGCACACTAATCTTGATGCAGTCCAGCGATATTGATAGCACCTCCTGTGCTATCAATAGAGCTCCCCTTGTAATTGATATTAGAGGTAGAAGCCTAGAATTTCAGCATAACCTCTCCCTAGGGCACTATAATGGGAAAATGTATGAACCCTTACAGTGGTAACTGTCTCTTTAAAAAAATTTCTTTTTTGTCACTGCCATTATAGAAACAAAAAGTATTACAGCCCAGATCTGAAACATTCTACATTGTGATTGGCTGATCTGTGTACAAACTAATTCACATATTTTTAACTGGCAATGGCAAAAAATGAGGTAAAACAAATATAGCCAGAGGAGTGTCTCTCTACTGCAAACCTGAAAATTTTGCAACAGTTGCAATTCCAACTCATTTATAGTGATTAATTGCTGATATGTATTGTGGATATGTACAAAAATTACTTTAATTTATTTTAAAATGCAGACTTATTGTCAGTATCTGTTCATAATCCTACATTTTTCTCAAGCTTCTTTTATTCTTTCTATCTATCTATCTATCTATCTATCTATCTATCTATTATTATTTTTATTATTATACTTTATTTATGAAGCACCAACATATTCTGCAGGGCTGTCCATGGAAACAATTCATTTAAAGAAACCAATGATATAAAACTTGTAAGAGACAGGACAAAATTTACAAACACATACAGGAGGAATTGAGGGCCTTATTCCCGTGGGAACTTACAATCTAGAAGGGTAGGAGGTTGAGAAACAGGAGGTGAGGACTGCAAGGTTAAGAAAGATGTTAATGCAGAGTTAGATGAGGGAAATGTTAGGTAAGTGAAATTAATTGATTATTAAGTTGGGTGGTAGGCTTCCCTGAACAGAAAAGTCTTCAGGGAGCATTTAAAAGAAGAAAGATTAGGGCAAAGCCAGACAGCACAAGGGAGAGTGTTCCAGAGGGTAGGTGCTGCATGACAGAAGTCCTGCAGCCTAGCATGAGAAGAGGTGATAGTTGCGGATGCAAGGAGCAGGTCATTGTTGGATCTTAGTGGACGGGCTGGAGTATACTTGTTTATTAGAGAGGATAGGTAGAGGGGAGCGACGTTGGTGAGAGCTTTGTATGTAAGGGTGAGAATTTTGAATTTAATTCTCTGTGAATGGGGAGCCAATGAAGGGACTCGCAGAGAGGTGCAGGAGAGGTGGATCAGCCTGGCAGAGGCATTTAGGATGGATTGAAGGGGGAGAGGCAGGAAAGAGGAATGCCAGTAAGTAGGTTATTGAAGTAGTCAAGTCGGGAAATAACAAGGGAGTGGATTATTTACTGCTGCTGCTCCCACCCACCAACAATCTGCACCATCGATGGCCGATGCAGAGAGAGCCACAGAGTGGCCCTCTCTGCATCTGTGGGTAAAAAAGGGGATTGCAGTTATGCCTCAATATCGAGGCATCACTACAATACCCTGGAAGCAGCTGGAAGCGATCACAATTGCTTCCAGTGCTTCAAACCCCAGAGGACGTGCTAGGCACATCCTTGGTCGTTAAGGGTAGTTTTTTGTAGGACGTACCTGGCACGTCCTCGGACGTTAAAGGGGTTAAACCCTTTTTGAACATCTATTTCAATCATTTTAAATTTAATATGGATATACTGTATATGAGAGTAATACTTTATTTTATTATGTTTTACATATGATTTGTCAAACTTTTATTCTAGCCCTAAAACTTTACTTCATCTCCCAAGGCGAGTGCAACAGATACCTTTTTGATGTTTAGCGCCGCTGTGATGTCCATTGAGTATATAGAATTCTCTAAAGGGATCTCATTTCATCTTCATCCGCTTATCCGGGGTCGGGTCACGGGGGCATCAGTTCTAGCAGGGGACCCTAAACTTCCCTTACCCTGGCCACATTAACCAGCTCTGACTGGGGAATCTCGAGGCGTTACCAGGCTGGTGTGGAGATATAATCCCTCCACCTAGTCCTGGGTTTTCCCCGATGCCTTTTTCCCAGCCGGACATGCCTGGAACAACTCCCAAGGGAGGTGTACAGGGGGCATCCCTACCAGATGTCCGAAACACCTCAAACTGGCTCTAAACGGATTACTCTGTTAACTCTTCTTTACCATGGACTTATTATCAAGCTGCACACTAATCTTGATGCAGTCCAGCGATATTGATAGCACCTCCTGTGCTATCAATAGAGCTCCCCTTGTAATTGATATTAGAGGTAGAAGCCTAGAATTTCAGCATAACCTCTCCCTAGGGCACTATAATGGGAAAATGTATGAACCCTTACAGTGGTAACTGTCTCTTTAAAAAAATTTCTTTTTTGTCACTGCCATTATAGAAACAAAAAGTATTACAGCCCAGATCTGAAACATTCTACATTGTGATTGGCTGATCTGTGTACAAACTAATTCACATATTTTTAACTGGCAATGGCAAAAAATGAGGTAAAACAAATATAGCCAGAGGAGTGTCTCTCTACTGCAAACCTGAAAATTTTGCAACAGTTGCAATTCCAACTCATTTATAGTGATTAATTGCTGATATGTATTGTGGATATGTACAAAAATTACTTTAATTTATTTTAAAATGCAGACTTATTGTCAGTATCTGTTCATAATCCTACATTTTTCTCAAGCTTCTTTTATTCTTTCTATCTATCTATCTATCTATCTATCTATCTATTATTATTTTTATTATTATACTTTATTTATGAAGCACCAACATATTCTGCAGGGCTGTCCATGGAAACAATTCATTTAAAGAAACCAATGATATAAAACTTGTAAGAGACAGGACAAAATTTACAAACACATACAGGAGGAATTGAGGGCCTTATTCCCGTGGGAACTTACAATCTAGAAGGGTAGGAGGTTGAGAAACAGGAGGTGAGGACTGCAAGGTTAAGAAAGATGTTAATGCAGAGTTAGATGAGGGAAATGTTAGGTAAGTGAAATTAATTGATTATTAAGTTGGGTGGTAGGCTTCCCTGAACAGAAAAGTCTTCAGGGAGCATTTAAAAGAAGAAAGATTAGGGCAAAGCCAGACAGCACAAGGGAGAGTGTTCCAGAGGGTAGGTGCTGCATGACAGAAGTCCTGCAGCCTAGCATGAGAAGAGGTGATAGTTGCGGATGCAAGGAGCAGGTCATTGTTGGATCTTAGTGGACGGGCTGGAGTATACTTGTTTATTAGAGAGGATAGGTAGAGGGGAGCGACGTTGGTGAGAGCTTTGTATGTAAGGGTGAGAATTTTGAATTTAATTCTCTGTGAATGGGGAGCCAATGAAGGGACTCGCAGAGAGGTGCAGGAGAGGTGGATCAGCCTGGCAGAGGCATTTAGGATGGATTGAAGGGGGAGAGGCAGGAAAGAGGAATGCCAGTAAGTAGGTTATTGAAGTAGTCAAGTCGGGAAATAACAAGGGAGTGGATTATTTACTTTGTGGTGTTAGCGCTCAGAAAAGGTGGAATCTTGGAAATATTGTGTAGATGGTTCGGGCAGGATGTAGAAAGCGCCGATTGGATATAGGGGACGAAAGATAGATTTGAGTCAAGTGTAACTTAGAGGCAGCGGACTTGGGGCGATGGGGAAATGGTGATGCCGTCAACAGGGATAGAGAAGTCAGTAGTTGGCGTAGAGCTTGAGGGGGGATTAGAAGGAGCTCAGTGTTGGACATGTTAATCTTTAGGTGGTGAGAGGCCATCCAGGAAGCAATACCAGATAAGCAGTCACTGACATGAGAAAGGACAGAGGCAGAAAGGGCAGGGGTGGAGAGTTATATTTGGGTATCATCAGCATAGAGGTGATATTTGAAGCCATAACTGTTGATAAGTTTACCCAGCGAAGAAGTATAAATGGAGAAGAGTAGAGGACCCAGAACAGATCCTTCAGGTACTCCAACAGACAGAGGCATTGGAGAGGAGGAGTCATCAGAAAATGACACAGAAAAAGACCTGTGAGAAAGATAGGAGTGAATCCAGGAAAGAGCAGTGTCACAGAGGCCAAAAGAGCTAAGGGTCTGTAGGAGGAGTGGGTGGTCAAGTGTGTCAAAGGCAGCTGAGAGGTCAAGTAAGATGAGTTTAGAGTAGTGGCCAATATTTTTAGCAGAGAGAAGATTGTTAGTAACCTTGGTAAGGGCAGTCTATCTATCTATCTATCTATCTATGTATCTCTATCTATCTATTTATCTATGTTTCTGTCTAACTATCTATCTATCATCCAAGTGAAGAACAAAGGTATTTAAAGTATTTGTTATTGCACCTTCAGCATTAGCACAGTTGGCCAAGCACACTATCAAGTAACTGAGCGATTGAAAGCCAGAACAGATATTTGTAGCTCTCTCCATAGAAGTCTAGTTGGGAAACGGAGTTAGCACAGTCGCACTAGACTTTAATTCACTTGCAAACTTTTCTCTTTCAACTTTAATGAGTGTAAGATTAGGAGCGTTATTGATTTTACTTGCATTAATATTTTTGTAATCTTGGCCTATATTTGCTAAATCAGCCGTTTCTTATTGCAGAAACTAACTTATACTGAAACATCTATAAAATATGCATGTTTTCTAGTATTATGTAACACTAAATGTATGACTTGCCCAGCTATACATTAGGTTGCATTCAGTACTAATGATCAATGGGAATTTGCGTTCTTATATCTATCTGTTACACACTATTATCTTTCCTTGTTAAAAAAAATTAAACTTTCAAAAGAATAAGCAATTATTATCAAACATTAAAATATTTCAAAATGGAGGGGGTGGAGCTTGAGCCCAAAGCGGCAGGACGCGTCTCAGTGAAGCTCCTAGAATTTAAGAGGATTTTTGACTTGTCAAATATCATAACTACCCATTAGCCCACACTTTTATGAATAATATATTGACTGGGAACCACTTGCAACCAGGAACGGATGATTTGACCGTTTCTTGGCCTATGCTCTTTGGGCCAGCTAGGCAGCCAGCTTTCACATGTACCCGGAAGCCATATTGGACTAAACAAAGCATAGATCTTAAAACCGATTCCTGTGTGGGATACGCAGCATAGGTCTGGGGCATCCGCAAATTGAACCCCCCCCAAACTCTGGGGTTACGATATCCTGTGACAGGATAGCTACGGCTCATTGGCCTGCCTGATTGTCCACCTTCTCTGTATGAGCTGGGACTGGACAGTATTCTAGAAAGCCACCACCAATCCCTTCTGCGTGCGCTTGAAAGAGCATTTTGCCCTCTTGGAGAGAAAAAGCAAACCAACGACACAAGAGACCTCACTCTTAAGCTAAATGGGGATGATGGAGCTTTGGGGCACCAGTTTCAGATTCCCCAAGCATTATACAGTCAGCAGCTTTGCTCTGAGGTTGAGGAATCAGACACAAGCAAAGAGCAGAGGAGCCTACCTTACCTAATTGATGTCAGAAAGATAGGTATAGGATGCAATGTAGAGCTTAGCTGTGGAACTGCAGCAGAGAGAGTGAAATCTGTGAGCATGTCAGCAGCCCTTCCCTCGGATTTTGACACGGATGTATCTGCACCGGTCTCCCGATCGATTTTGGTCCTGGTGGTGCCCTCCAACACAGGGACTTTGTTGGAAGCAGTGGAGGATACGCTGATACCTGCTAAAGGACCCACCCAGATTGAACCCATGCCTGCCAACCTCCTGACAGGAACTCTCCTTCTAAAAATGCGGTTAGTCAAACTGGCAAAGAAGAGCAGATATTCTCAGCTCATGGCATGTAGCCTTGTAGTTTGTTTTTTGGTATATCTCCCCGTGGGGACTCCCTGCCCAGATACCATTTTTTTGCTCTGTTTAGACCTGGAAACTTAGCTGGGTTTATACTTTACATTCCTCTGTGGTCTGGTTGTCTTACTTTGAGATGGGATAATCATTAGACATATATTGTCTAAACAATAGGGACTTTACTTGATGTTTTAGCTAGGTTCAAAAGCATTACAGGTTTTTTAAGTTATGTCAAATCCCTTTATAATGTTAGATCAAGTTTATTGAACTTTTACTTTTAGTTGGCTTCTGTTACTTAGGAAGCATAATTCATTGGATTCCTTTATCTGGGTATAATGTGATATCCTATGTATTCAAATGATTAATATTTTGCATGTCTACAGTCCCTGTATACTATGTAAACATCTTTTGCTGCGCCATACACCCACTGAGCTTTGTTCCTACCCTATACATAACGTTTCCTGTAAACACACTTCTCACAACTCCAAAATCATGCAGATGGTTGTACAGCTTTATCCTATGGTAGAAGATGGGCTCTGTGGCATCTACATACATGGGAGCTCTAGAATGTAATTTTTTAGCCACCAGACTGCTGCCAGCGGCCGAGGCAGTATGTCTTCTCCTTTGAGGTCTATTTTTAGAGTCTCAGAAACAGTCTTATATTGCAACCAAATCCAACCTACGCCTCTATAAACTGTATTTCAATTTATTACAGGGACCCAGATATTTAGACACTATTCTACCCACAACAAATTTGATCCTAGGCTTGCAATATAGGAAAGATATGAGAGTTCAATTACTATTTATTACTATTAATTACCTCCAACTTATGCACTGTTTATTGTTTTACTTGAGCTGTCAAGTAAAACACCTCAATAAAAAAAAATATATATATTCAAAAATGAAAGGCTTAAAATAATATATTTGAATGGATTGTGTTTTTAGAAACTGTCGAGTTTTTGAAAGATCTTGCATTAATAAATAAAATATTATTTTTATTTGGTTGCTTGAAAAGATTAAATTTTTGCAAGAATTTATAGAGATCATTTTAATTTAAATGAAGATTACAGTAGACTTATGTTTGTGTCGTTCTCTACCATTTTGCACCAAATAAATAATTAAAATGTCTAGTGCTTCAGCTTCCAGTACCATTATGTATAGGAACCAATCAAAATATCAGATGGAAATAGAGCAAAAAGCAATTATGCATATGTAGAAACATGTATGGTCAATATAATTAATTTCTTACAGTCAAAGGGAGCGATGTTTACCTAGACGAGACAACATTTGCTTAAAGGGATATGAAACCCATTTTCTTCTTCTTCCATGATTCAGATAGAGAAGCAATTGTAAGCAACTTTCTCATTTGCTCCTATTATCAATTTTTCTTAGTTCTCTTTAAAAAGCAGGAGCCGACTCATTTTTGGTTCAGCACCTGGGTAGCGCTGGCTGATTTGCGGCTAAATGTAGCCACCAATTAGCAAGCAGTATCCAGGGTGCTGAACCAAAAATGGTTTGGCTCCTAAGCTTACATTCCTGCTTTTTTCAAATATAGATACCAAGAGAACTAAGAAAAATTGATAATAGGAGTAATTTATAAAGTTGCTTAAAATTGCATGCTCTATCTGAATCATAAAAGAAACAATTTGGGTTTCATATCCCATTAATAAAAGCATAGATGACAATGCAACAAAAATGCATCAACATGCAAATTTGGTATGAACATAAAAAACAAGTACTTATTGATAAAACAATATTGAAAATGGGCTACAAGAGAAATATTCACATCTGGCCTTTAATATAATTTTGATTATTCTGTTGTAAAAAGCTATTTTTTATGAAACAATGGACAAATATACATTAACATCATTGATCTTCAAAGGAAGAACCCTACCATCTCAAGGGGAGTGGGTACAGAAGCAAGGTTATTCTGAAGGTTTAACAAGGTTGATTGTTATGGTTCTGTGTAAACGTATTGGTCCAATCAAATAAAATAGCTAGATTTGGTTTTATGAATGAAGGAAAGAAAATCTATTCATATGTAAAGTTAAATTAAGAAAATATCTTCATATGTACAGTTAATATAATGTAATGTAACACTTGCAAGTATATATGAGTTGAAAGGAAACACAGTGAGCAAAATGGCCAATCTTGCTATCAAATGTGTTAGTATTATATTTTAAGTAAAACACCAGCAACGTAGAAAATGTATTATAAGATTCACATCCAAAAAAATGGGATTTATGCCCTATCTTATTAAAAAAACTATTGGAAGGTTTCCAATGAACTGCATAGTATGTTTATGATGTTAAGTGGGTATCATCTTATCTACCAAGCAGTGACATACCTATACATTTAAGCCTAAATTACATATGGAGCAAAAAAATATTAGTACAATTGTGAGATAACGCCACTCAAGTTAAATCAATAGTGCTTTAGTTCTTGCACTCAAATTTGGATACGTTGAAAGTAAAATGGTCGCACTTGAGCTAAAACCTCAGGCTCGCTAAGATCTGGAGGTAGAATAGTGTGGCCGCACCTACTTCTTTAACTAACAGACATATATATTTTCTTCCATATATTTTTAACACTGTTTTTTTTTTTTCTAAAATCGGAACTGTTGAACATAAATGTAATATTTATGCAGTGCTGTCATTCTCTTACTATTTAAGTGCATTTTGTTTTGAACTAAAATGAATCTTCAACTTTAGACAGGCAATTTTATATCTTACCCTGTTTAGTTTAAATATATAAAAAAGTAAATATATTTTTATGGAAGATATTTCCTATTACTTTGCTATCTGGCTATATTTTGACATTGTTATTTTAGAATAAATAGCAGTCATACTACACTCAATTCCTGTAAAGCAAACATAAATGGTGAATTTCCTGATAGTTATTAATGCTGTATTTATTATCTTCCAGGAAGATGATTTAAATATTTGATTATATTTTTATTGGCTTTTATTTGAAATTGCAGAACCGTAAGATAAAATAATACTATTTTGACATAGGAGTCCCCATTCCAACCTAATAACTCAGCTGAGCAAGAATATTATATTTATTCATGAGTGATTTTTGGTTTGAAAAACTGCCTGAGTAACATTTATGAATTGCAGATTTGAGCAGTGCTTTTTGAACTGCGACTAATAAGATGATTATCAATTGTTTTATTGGAAACTCTCTGATATGGAACTTTTCTGTGGACTGAACATCGGACATTTTTTTTAACTAATTTTAGGATTACGTTATTGATGATTATACATTGCTGCAGCATTTTAGGCATCTCAAATTGAGATATCTCAAATTGATTTTATATATAAAACTATAAAGCATAGTACTTTTAACACCTTAACAGCCGTCAACATATAGGGTACGTCGATGGTTGTTAATAAGCCCTCTTTAATAAGATTGTTTGTAGCGCAGGTCTTGCTGATGTCAGCGAGACTGCACTATATCTGCATGCCTCCAAAAGCGAGGCATGTAGTTCTAGCACAGTTTCACCGCTTCTAACAAAGCTGCGCTAGGAAACCCCTTAGTGACCAAACATCATACCTAGAATGTTAGTCATTAGGGGTTAATAAATACATTAGTGTGAATAGATCTATAGCAATTGTGACATTTTTACTTAGGGCGAGATTACAAGTGGATCGCTAATTTATTGCATTTATGAGCGCACAATAAATTACCAGCCAATACAAGTGGCTGTTTATTGCTACCGCAAACTCGCGGTAGCAATTAACTCTCCGAATTAATTGCTAGAAGATTAACTCTCTGGTTAATCTTCAAAATAACTCCCAATTGCCCCCAAAATTTAGTGTAGTTTGCCTTTTAAAAAAATAAAAAAATGTAGCATATTATTTTAATTTTTATTAATAACTGGGAGTTAAAAGAGGTGGGTGTGTAGTGTTTGAGAAAAAAAAACATCACTGATTCATATATTAAATACTTATTGCAACTATAGATGTTTACAGTGGGAACACCCACTATCGATAAGCTCATAAAGTTTAATAAAGTGGGGCGAAATGCATTTCAAACATGGTATCTCCTTTGCATAGGTGCCTTTACAATTGCAGTCTATGGGGACTGTGTGTTCCCTGTAAACATATATGTATATGCATTGTAAACATATATGTATATGCATATATACATATATATGTATGTGTTAAAATGTGTATATACACATATTAACACATAAATATATATGTATATAATCATACATATATATTTATACTTGCTGCCCATTGCTGCGCAACTCACCCCCTTCGCTGCGCTAGTTCTCATGGCCTTTTGTAGGGCATTGCCCTAAAGTGATCAAGCTCTTTTACAGAAGAAAAAAAACTTCAACACTCTAACATTAACCCCCCACCCTTTCAAAGTAAAAAAAAAAAAAAGACATCTAAAAAGTAAAAAAAAAACTACCACTAAACCCCAAGATAGTACTTACCAAATATGATAGTGGCGGGGCTCCATCTTCTTATCTTTATCCCGATGGTGGCGGCAGAGGTAGCGTCAGTAGTCCTCATCTAGAATGAAACTTTTTTTATTGGCTTATTTGAATTTGAACATGCAAATCAGCCAATAGGAATGCAAGGGTACCCCAATATAAATGATATGCAGGTTACCACCGTCACTGAGATGAAGATAAGAAGATGGAGCGCCGCTGCCATCATTTTTGGCAAAGGATAACAATAGAATTAAGCAAATTTGATAATAAAAGTAAATTGGAAAGTTGATTAAAATTGTATGTTCTGGGGGCGGAGCCAACTATCAGACTCATCAGATGCATCTTCATGGAGCTCCCGAGCTCTGACTATCTAATATAATATTTCTAAGGCTGAAAATCGTCTCCAAAGTCACAGATTAGTGCATTTAGTCTGCCCAGATAAAGGTACTCACTACTTTGGATATCAGACAAGTGTCCAATGGTCGACTAACATCTAAGACCTATACCGTCAAGGAACCTGTCAGCAACAGCAAGCCAGTAACACAGAGTCCGTTTGCTGTAGTCAAACCTGCCTTCTTGCTTCCAATCTGGAGGGTCGGGGCTCCGCTCTGGAGTTGGGGTAAGCACCTTCTTAGCAGCAGGAGCTGAAAATTGGACACTCCATTGCCATCCATGACCGCAAAGTTGAAGTCACTGTGGTGGACAGCTGAAGATTGCAAAAGGAAGCAAAGTGTACTCACCAATTGGGATGGGAACAGTTTAAGGGACATTTCCTTTACTTAATGGGAAGAATAAGGGTGGGGGTTGTGTTTGGATTCTTTTGTCTCACATAGGTAGAGCCAGGACAAAAAAAAAGGGGGAAGGGCAATTTCAGGTGAGCTGCAGCTATCAGTTTGGCCAGGAGGGGAAGGGGGGTTAGGGCAGGAGGAAAAGGGATTAACTGCCTATATAAGTGCTTGCATAATGGTTGAGCTCAGAAATAATTATTTTCTTTTTTCAGAGCAGAGCAGTTTTTCTTTGTTGCAGAAATGGCTCCAAGGAACAGGATAATTGCTAAGAAATTGGGAAAGAATTTTGGATACTGAAGTCTCAATCATTGTTAAATTGCTAGCTGGTAACGTATAAATAGGTACTACAGCTTAAAGCTGTGATTTAATAGTGTATTTTATGTCTATAATTTAATAACAAAAAGATCATTGTATCCTATATAATATTTATGCTAGCATTGAGTCAATGTACCACTGTAGAAAGGTTTTTTTTTGTATTTTATACCCATAAGCCATTTTTAGTTACTGGTAAATGTTTTAGAAATTGTATTGTGGCCAGATCAGACTTATTAGGCTGTACTGGTTATATATTGAATTGTTAGAAGGTATAAAATGCTCTGGTTGAATATTTAGTCAGTGTTTTACAATTTGTTTAAAAATTAGGAGCCAGTAATAATTTTTAGGAGCCAGGCATATCTTCAGGAGCCAGATAGTTAGATTTGTATATGATATATGGATAATAACCCTTTAGGAGCCAGTGGCTCTCAGGATCCTGAGTTTGTTGAGCCCTGATTTAAGTCATATAAGACTATTTTGGTTATATAGCTAAATTATACCTCCTGAAAATTCTACTGGTTTAATATTTGCTAGCTAAATGTCGTTAAAAAAGGCATATTCTAAATTCGTTAAGGTTACTGGATAATTATAAATTGTTCTAACTAGTAACATTAAATAGTGATATTTGATAGTTAAGTCATTTTGAGTTAAAGTTAATTCCTAATAATATTGTGACCCTATCCAGGATACAGACAATTTAATTGAATATTAATTAATCTAATTAGTTTTATACCTTGCTTTATATTATAATTTTTATATGCTAATAATCAATATATATATGGTCATAATCAATAGTCTATATACGGCATAAATATAATAACTGTGTTTATAAAAACAACCTGTTCAGAAATTTGGAAATATTTTAATTTGGGATTAAATATTAATATTTGATAATAATCTTGTTGTCATTAATTGCTAAATATCTCAATAGTGTGATTTTGGAGTGTGCTACTGGGATTATATAACAATTTTCTTCGATGCACTGTTAGAATTCTACTATATGAATTGGGGGTATTGCTGACAATAATTTTATTATTGTTATTAATTATTAATATTCATAATCCATAAATAATCTCATTGGGAGGGCACTCCTAAACTGTACTAATATTTATTGAATACACAGCTGAGATATTCTATTAAACAAAATATCTAATGGAGGGGAGAGAATGGGGGGGGGGTTTAAAGGATAAGGATACAGAACAATCTGATCAGGAATATGATGCAGATGACAAAGTCTCAGCAATAAGGTTGCTGCTTTTATCTAGGCATTTAAAGACAAAATTAATGGAAAACGCTGAGAAGGCCCTGAATGGGTTAAAGGTTTTGCTTTCTATGCACATCCACAACAGACAAAAGGGATGATGAGGTATTTGCATTTGATTGCTGATTTTTACACCACATATGGGGGTTCTTACAAATTCCCAGAAGTTTTAAGAGAAAAACTTGGGAAGGAGGTAGCCTTAGGAAGGATGACAGGCTCCCTTTAATGACAAACAGCTAAAGAATTTGATTAGATCATCTTTGGGAGTGGTGACCAAAAAAGAGGCTGATAAATTCTGAACGATTCAGCGATTATCCTACCCTAAGGGTCAGTCAGTAAATGATGCAATCAGTAGGGAGGATGCATCAGTATCCTACCAGTCATTTGACCAGGCAGTAAATTTGGTTAGGTTGGCAGGCTGGGTGCTGATTTAGCAACAGTCGATATAGAATCTGCATTCAGATTACTACCTATAAAGCCAAAAAGTTTTGTTTTGATGAGATGCAAATTTGAGGGCAAGTTTTATATGGACAAATGTCTGCCTATGGGGTGTGCTATATCTTGTGCGTATTTTGAAATGTCCAGCACTTTTTTGCATTGACAGGTAAAGAGAAGGGCAGGTGAGAGTAGTATCGTGCATTACCTTGATGACTTCATGGTAGTAGGTAGAAAGGGTACAGGAGAATGTGATAGAGTTCTTAATGTACTGCTGAAAACGTTTGTAGAGAAGGGGGTTCCAGTGGCAGATGACAGATCAGAGGGTCCCTGTTCTAAATTATTCTTTCTAGGCATATAGAGTTATTCAGTGAGTTCGCATTGCAGATTGCCCCAAGATAAGGTTGTGAAGATGAGGGAGGCCATAAGGCAGGTGATTTATAAAAAGAAGGTATCGCTTAGGGAATATGCAGAAATTACTGAGGCTGTTACATTTTGCATGCAGGGTGATTCCAGTGGGAAGAATCATTAAAAGAAGGTTGGAAGTGAGCACCAGAGGGGTTGTAAAGCCTAGTCACATGATTCGACTGAACAGTCAATTAAAAGGGGATTTAAAAGTATAAGATAATTTCCTAAGTAGTTTTAATTGCATCAGGATTTGGGAGCAGAAGGTGACAGTTAATGAAATCCAGTTATATACAGATGCTGCAGGAAGTGCAGGGTTTGGGGCTTATTTGGATGGCAGATGACGCATAGGTAAGTGGCCACAGGCTTGGCATGAGAAGTGTTGGTGTTACTTGAATTGTTCCCAATGATGACAGCGATAGAACTATGGGGGAATGTATTGGCTAACAAAAGCATTTTGTTCCAGTCTGACAATAGAGGAGTTGTAGTTGTATTAAGTAACCTATCAGCATCTTCCCCTCAGCCCATAGCATTCATGCAACCTCTAGTTTTAAAATGTTTAGAGCATAATATAAAGTTATAAACACATACCAGGAGTTAAAAATGTTGTAGCTGATGCTTTATCAAGGTTTAAATGGAAGGCCTTTAGGAAGCTCGCACCCAATGCTGTGCAGAAAGGTAAGGATTGCCCCATTTATCTTTGGCAGATTGGGAGCAATTAGAGGTAATCAATGGTTTGGTCAGACAATCATTGGCAACACGGACATGGACTGCATATAAAAGCATTGAAAAAATTGGAAGGATTTGTAAGGGGTAAAAAGGGATATTTTTGGACAATTTGGTATAACCTAGGCACGCAGGTATCAAGAAAGGCAACTTAAGCACTGTAATGGCAGGGATCTCCTTCTTTGTGCAGCTGTTGGAGGAAGCGGATGTGACAAAAAAGATTCCTGGTTATAAAAATGGTTAGAGGTTGGTCAGCAAAAATAGGTATAAGAGACTACCTATCACAGCGGAGAGATTGGAAATCTTAGAAAAAATTTTAAGCAAAGTTTGTACTGCTGGTTTTGAGACTACATTTTTTGCAAAGGTATTTATGCTGGCTTTGGGGAAGCATTGAGGATATCATTTCTGTAGAATCAGGACTAATATTCATATGAAGATCAGACAGATAGGGAAGGGAAAGGTGCTTTGATAACTTCTAAAGCAACAGGGGGTAAATATGTCCTGTTTCACATGTGAGAGGCTATTTAGGTGTGGCCCCTGCTAAGGGCATCATGTTCTTTAGGCACAAGAATGGTAGTAGTTTAACTAGGTTCCAGTTCAAAAGGGTTTTTTCATTAGTAGTGGAGAATCTAGGATAGAAAAGCAGCTTTAGACAGTTGGTTTGTGGCTTACGTTGTGGTGATAATGTGTTGTTTGGTGTGTCCATTTCAGGTAGAGCCACAAGATTATGGATAATCCGGCACTCCTACGTGCACTGGGCAGCTTTACATGCAGCTGCAACCAGGCAGGGAGCAAACTTAGGTCTTAGTTCTAAAGAAGCAGGAATTAGGTGGATTGGGAAGAGAGGGATGAAATGGAACCAGTTACTGGAGACAGCACAGATCTCTACAAGAAAGTGGGGTCTACCTGATATCTTAATTATACACCTGGGTGGGAACGACATAGGTTTGGTTCCTTCAATTGAGCTACAGGAGCAGGTAAAATAAGTATTCAGCTGGTTCAAGCTAAAATGGGTGGGGACTGAACTAGTCTGGTCTCTGTCTTGGAGGGATAGTGTCACACAGGAAGGATGGACATTGAGTGGTGGTCTGCCAGTCAAAATAATATACACGCCTGCTCTGCAAACCTTGCGTCCTGTTATTTGCTATGTCTTACAACTTCTTAGTCACGTGGGGCCACCTATTTCTTTACAATGCTCGTGCCTTTATCTGTTATGATCCGAAAAGAGTAGGAAAAAGGTAAACCAGGCTGTTATGATCTGGTATGATCCGACAAGAGTAGTAAAAAAGGTAAACCAGGCTGTTATGATCTGTTATGATCCGACAAGAGTAGGAAAAAGGTAAACCAGGCTGTTATGATCTGGTATGATCCGACAAGAGTAGTAAAAAAGGTAAACCAGGCTGTTATGATCTGTTATGATCCGACAAGAGTAGGAAAAAGGTAAACCAGGCTGTTATGATCGGACAAGAGTAGGAAAAAGGTTAACCAGGCTGTTATGATCTGTTATGATCCGACAAGAGTAGGAAGAAGGTAAACCAGGCTGTTATGATCTGTTATGATTGGACAAGAGTAGGAAAAAGGTAAACCAGGCTGTTATGATCTGTTAGGATCCGACAAGAGTAGGAAAAAGGTAAACCAGGCTGTTATGATCTGTTATGATCTGACAAGAGTAGGAAAAAGGTAAACCAGGCTATTATGATCTGTTATGATCTGAAAAGTGTAGGAAAAAGGTAAACCAGGCTGTTATGATCTGTTATGATCCGACAAGAGTAGGAAAAACGTAAACCAGGCTATTATGATCTGAAAAGAGTAGGAAAAAGGTAAACCAGGCTGTTATGATCTGTTATGATCCAACAAGAGTAGGAAAAAGGTAAACCAGGCTGTTATGATCTGTTATGATTGGACACGAGTAGGAAAAAGGTAAACCAGGCTGTTATGATCTGTTAGGATCCGACAAGAGTAGGAAAAAGGTAAACCAGGCTGTTATGATCTGTTATGATCTGACAAGAGTAGGAAAAAGATAAACCAGGCTGTTATGATCTGTTAGGATCCGACAAGAGTAGGAAAAAGGTAAACCAGGCTGTTATGATCAGACAAGAGTAGGAAAAAGGTTAACCAGGCTGTTATGATCTGTTATGATCCCACAAGAGTAGGAAAAAGGTAAACCAGGCTGTTATGATCTGTTATGATTGGACAAGAGTAGGAAAAAGGTAAACCAGGCTGTTATGATCTGTTAGGATCCGACAAGAGTAGGAAAAAGGTAAACCAGGCTGTAATGATCTGTTATGATCTGACAAGAGTAGGAAAAAGGTAAACCAGGCTATTATGATCTGTTATGATCTGAAAAGTGTAGGAAAAAGGTAAACCAGGCTGTTATGATCTTTTATGATCCGACAAGAGTAGGAAAAACGTAAACCAGGCTATTATGATCTGTTATGATCTGAAAAGAGTAGGAAAAAGGTAAACCAGGCTGTTATGATCTGTTATGATCCAACAAGAGTAGGAAAAAGGTAAACCAGGCTGTTATGATCTGTTATGATCCGACAAGAGTAGGAAAAAGGTAAACCAGGCTGGTAGAAAGGTGATAGAAGAAATAGGGGGAAGAGTGATAGAGCACCCATTAACAAACGTAAGGCACCAGAACCTGTACAGAGGCAATGGATTATTTGGATAGAAGAGATAGGATGGCAAGTGCTAGAACACCTTATTATCAGAGTCCATAACCCTGAGTTATACAGAGCAGATGGGGTTCATCTGACAAGTAAAGGCAATTACTTATTCTTGGAGGATTTAAAAGGCGCCATACAGTCTCACAGGAGGTAAGAAAAGGTCACTAGGCCTATCTTGGGTGGCGGTAAGATGATCCTCTTTTGGTGGCGGGAAGTGGGCGGCCTGGCACGTGGGTAAGGTGGTAATGGGGGGAGGTGTGTAGGGTACAGGGGTGGGGGGTATTGGTCTGTCGGTCAAACCCACAGGCCCTCCTAGTCTGCAGACCTCTCGGCCTGTTACTTGCCAAATTACGCCCCTGAGTTGCGCGCGGTCACGCTTCTTGGTTATGTGGGGCTGCCCAGTTCTCTTGTGATGCTGTTGCATAGAATTGTGTTATCAATTCAAAATCCTAATTTGATTACGGATATGTTATTATCCTAGAGTTTGAGGATCATTCATTTTTTTAATTAGATTAGAATTTAATAAAAATGTGACCTTTTCTAGCGCCAAATCTGTGTCTGTCATTATTTAATGTATGGTAAAAATGAGCTAAGGTTGGAACTAAGCTGAAGTGGGGGTATTCAGCTAATAGGTATATCTGGGAAGGTAGTTAAAGTTTAAATCCCTTAGCAAAGTGTACTGACCAATTGGGATGGGAACAGTTCAAGAGATATTTACTTTACTTACTGGGAAGAATAAGGGTGAGGGTTGTGTTTGGATTCTTTTGTCTCACATAGGTATAGCCAGGACAAAAGAAAGGGGGAAGGGCAGTTTCAGGTGAGCTGCAGCTATCAGTTTCACTGAATATACTAGCTCAGGGATTGGCCAGGAGGGGAAGGGGGGTTAGGGCAGGAGGAAAAGGGATTAACTGCCTATATAAGTGCTTGCATAATGGTTGAGCTCAGAAATAATTATTTTCTTTTTCCCTCCCTCCCTCCCTCCCTCCCTAGAAACGTGAAAGTCTAGGCAAAGAAAGAGGTCACGTACAAGAGCAATCACAAGCTACACAGCTAAGGGCAGATGCTGTGGTGTTTCCGCCACTTAGAATAAGACCACCCGTGTAGCGCCCCTTAAGGGTTTTTTTCGCCACGAAGCAGGAAATCAGCTTCTGGTCTGTCGGTCAGAGCTGGTGGAGGGCATAGAAAAGTCATGGCATATTACCTAGTTATATATTTCTGATGAGGGAAGTGGGCGGCCTGGCACGTGGGTAAGGCGGTAATGGGGGGAGGTGTGTAGGGTACGGGGGTGGGGGGTATGGGTCTGTCGGTCAAACCCACAGGCCCTCCTAGTCTGCAGACCTCTCGGCCTGTTACTTGCCAAATTACGCCCCTGGGTTGCGCGCGGTCACGCTTCTTGGTTACGTGGAGCCGCCCAGTTCTCTCGTGATGCTGTTGCATAGAATTGTGTTATCAAAATCCTAATTTGATTACGGATATGTTATTGTCCTAGAGGTTGAGGATCGCTCAATTTTTAATTAGATTTGAATTTAATAAAAATGTGACCTTTTCTAACGCCAAATCTGTGTCTGTCATTATTTAATGTATGGTAAAAATGAGCTAAGGTTGGAACTAAGCTGAAGTGGGGGTATTCAGCTAATAGGTATATCTGGGAAGGTAGTTAATGTGTTAATCCCTTAGTAAACGGGGCGCTTCTTATCCTACCATCTGCTAAACTCACCTCTACACACGGACTCCTTGTGATAACCAAAAGTTATCTAATAGTGTGATAATTAGAATATGAAAAATAAAGGTTTTGTTGCTCTTTTCTTAAAATAAGCAAGAGAAAATGATTTATTAAACTTACTTATTTAAGGTGAGTCATTAATTTTGTAATTGATAGAATAATATGAAACTTCACTAAGATTCGAATATATAAATATTCAGGAAAGATTTTGAGTAACTGAGATTTAAGTTCAGAGTATGTCATATGTGTTACAAAATAATGCAACAGTTAATGCTGATTAAAGCAGATTAAGCAAAGCAAAGGTTTAGACTGCTTGATAAGGTAAAGGTAATTTCTTCACGCACTCACACTTTCACGCAATAAAATATATACACAGTCCAGACATACTAGCTTGAATCCCAAACCGCAATATACTGAGTCAGATGAAAATCACAATAAAGGTTATAGATAACTCCAATAACAAGCAATGGTGTTTAAGGTTTAACCTTTATGAATGAATAAATTGTAGCGTGGAGAGCGGTACTTATCTTAACAGTAGCGGTGGAAAGAAGCGTGGAGAGCGGTAATGCCTTTTAGAAATAAAGGCTGAGAGGTAAGTTGCAGCTCTTAGGTTCAGCGTCTGTTTGGTGTGAGCGCGACTTCGGCGTGGTGAAAGAAGTTCCGATTGGCGGATGAATCCGGAAGATGATCCCGGTCTGAAAAGAGGTAACTGTAGATTCCCAGCGGGTATCGAAGGCGAAGTAAAAGACCTGAAGGTTAAAGTAACAATAGCACAATGTGGTAGTAGCTCCACAGAGGAGCAAGGAGAAGTGATAAACAGCTTCAATTTTCAGGCCCTGATTGAGGGGTAAGCACTTCCTTAAATAGGAAGGAAGTGCTTATGCAGGTTCAGATTTAAAGGGATATCACATGCCACCCTCCTCAGGGAATCACCCCTGGGGATTCTGCGTGAGGTTTAAGTGGATATTTCTTATGGAAGAACCTGATCAATCGGGGCGAATGGACTTCGGAATGAATGAGCCAGGAGTTTTCTTCAGGGCCGTAACCCTTCCATTTAATGAGATATTCCAGTTTATTTCTGTGTATCCTAGAATCCAGTATGGATTCAACCTCGAATTCTTCTTGATGATCAACCATAACAGGTGGTGGCGGAATAGAAGAAGGATGGTTTTTGGTTGGGAATGGTTTCAACAATGAGATATGGAAAGAAGGATGTATTTTGTAGTCTTTTGGCAGTTTAAGTCTAACCACATTGGAATTTATCACATGTTCTATTGGGAATGGACCCAAGAATTGATTCGCAAGTTTCTTGCTAGGAACTTTGAGTTTAAGATTTTTTGTTGAGAGAAGTACTAAGTCCCCAACCTTATAATCAGGACCCTTACGATGTTTTAAGTCATAATATGATTTTTGATATTGTTTGGCTTCATGTAGATGTCTTTTCAGGACAATTAACCTTTCGTGGAGGTTAGATGTAAATTCAGTTGCTGTGGGAGAGTTTACAGATTTGTTAGAAAGAGATATAGTGTTTGGGTGGTAACCATATGTTGCAAAAAAGGGGGAAGTTTTGATAGAAGTATTTATGGAATTGTTATATGTGAATTCGGCCATGGGAAGAAAAACTGTCCAATCATCTTGGAGATGTGATATGTAACATCGTAAGAATTGTTCTATGGTCTGATTAAGTCTCTCTGTGAGTCCATTAGTCTGGGGATGGAAAGCAGTGGTATAAAGGTGGTCAATCTTTAGCAATTTACACAGAGATCTCCAGAAGGATGAGGTAAATTGCGTTCCCCTATCTGTAATTATGTTGGTAGGTAAACCATGTAGTCTGACTATGTGGTCGATAAATACCTTAGCCGTAGTCATAGCTGAGGGTAATCCCTTAAGTGGGATAAAATGAGCTAGTCTGGTTAAATGGTCAATTATTACCATGATAGTATTATATTGTTGAGTGAGTGGGAGTTCAACAATAAAATCCATGGCTATGGTACTCCATGGTTTATCTGGGATAGGCAGAGGTGTAAGTAGACCAATTGGTCTCTTATGAACTAATTTATTTCGGGCACAATTTTCACATCCTGATACATAGTCATAAATATATTTGTTCATGCCAGGCCACCAGAAATTACGTCGGGTTAGTTCAATGGTCTTTTTAATTCCAGGATGACCAGACATTGTATCATCATGGGTGTGTGTGAGTATTGAAGATCTCATGCTCTTGGGTATATACAATTGACTGTTATGATAGTACAATCCAGATTGAGAGTCTTTAACACAAGTTTGGTGGGGTATTGAATCTTGTTTTAAAGCCTTATGAACCTCTTGTTCTATAGGTGTCAGGACGCCTATGATTTTTTCAGGAGGGATAGTAAAATTAGGTGGTTCATGAGTTAAGCTTTCGTTTATACGTGATAAAGCATCAGCCTTAGTATTTTGACTGCCTGGTTTGTAGGTAATTAGAAAGTTAAAACGGTCTAAAAATAGAGACCATCTCGCTTGTCTGGCTGTCAAAGTCTTGTTCTTTTTTAAATATTCAAGATTCTTATGGTCAGTAAAAATAATGAATGGAAGTTTAGATCCTTCTAGGAGGTGTCTCCATTGTTCAAGGGCACTCTTTATTGCTAACAATTCTTTGTCCCCCACACTATAATTACTTTCTGCACTAGTTAAGGTTCTTGAATAAAACGCAATGGGGTGAATTTCCCCATTCTCAACTTGTTGTTGGGAGAGTACTGCTCCTATGCCAGTATTAGAGGCATCTACTTCAAGTTGGAATTGGAGATCAAAGTTGGGTAGTGATAAGATTGGGGCTGTAGAAAATAACTCTTTAAGTTTTTCGAAGGTTTCTTGAGCTTTTTGAGACCATTTAAATTTTTGATTAACACTAGTCAGTTGTGTCAGTGGTCTTACTATTGAAGAAAAGTTTTTAATAAACTTTCGATAAAAATTAGCGAAACCGATAAAGCGTTGTAACGCTTTTACAGTAGAGGGAGCTGGCCAATCTTTAATGGCGGACACTTTGTCAGGATCCATTTGTACATGGTTAGGAGTTATTATATAACCTAAAAATTTTATCTTAGAGACATGGAATACACATTTTTCTAATTTAGCATATAATTTGTGCTCCTTGAGACGGGTGAGTACCCATCTTACATGCTTTTCGTGATCAGAGGGTGTTTTGGAGTATATTAGAATATCATCTAAGTAAATTATAACACAGATGTCCATAAGGTCGTGGAATATTTCATTAATAAAATGCTGGAATGTTGCAGGAGCATTGCTTAAGCCGAAGGGCATTACATTATATTGAAAAAGCCCATAACGGGTTCTAAAGGCGGTTTTCCACTCATGACCTTCTTTCATACGGATAAGATTGTAAGCCCCCTTAAGATCAAGTTTTGAATAAATTGTAGCTTCGTTTAAACGTTCCAATAATTCGGGTATGAGGGGTAGAGGATACCTGTTTTTAACAGTAATTTCATTTAAAGCTCTATAATCAATAATGGGTCTTATTGTACCGTCCTTATTACGTACTAAGAACATTCCAGCAGCAGCTGGAGATGTTGAGTGGGATATAAAACCTTTTCGGAGATTGTCGTCTAAATAGGAACGTAAGTAAGTAAGTTCCTCTTGTGAAAGTGGGTATATTTTTCCGTGAGGAATTTGAGAGCCCGGTATCAGATCAATTGGACAATCAAACTCCCTATGAGGGGGGAGGTTTTCTGCCTCTTTTAGATCAAACACCTCTGCCAGATCCTGATAAATTTCTGGTAATTCGGGTTCAATAGCAGAGATTAACTGATATGGATAACATGTTTTTAAACAGAATGGTGATGCTAATGATACCTGTGGAGTGGACCAGTCAATGCTGGGGTTATGTTTTTTTAACCATGTAAAGCCAAAAATAAGTGTATGCATGTGGATGGAAATTAAGTCAAAAGTAAGATATTCAGTATGTCCATTGTCAGTTGTCACTAGTAAAGGTATCGTTTGATGGGTAATGGGACCATGTTGTATGAGGGAACCATCAATGAGTTTAACAGAGACTGGTTGTGCCTTACAAACTATAGGAATTTTATTTAAATCAACAAAAGAAATATCGATATAATTTCCGGCTGCCCCAGAATCGATCAATGCATTAGACTGCACGTTTTTCTGATCCCACTGTAAAGAAAGGTTAAGAGTCAGTTGAGGGTTTTGAGTGAAGTATAAAATATTATGTTTTGAATGAATCTTACCCTTCTTCTGCTTTTGAAGAATTGGGCAATTATTAACTGAGTGTTCTTTTTGCCCACAATATAAGCAAAGATTCTCAGATCTGCGTCTGGCCTTTTCTTCAGGTGTTAAAGGTCCTTTTATGGCACCAATCTTCATTGGGGTTTGATTTGAAGTACCCTTTTCCTGGTTGGGTGTGTAAAGATACGGACGTCTAGGTGGTACGTCATAGGTAGCTCTCTCAGCCTTCCTTTCACGTAATCGCCGATCCAGGGTAGTACTTAATTTCATCAGTCCATTCAGGGTTTCGGGCATCTCCAAACGGGACAACTCATCTTTTAACAATTCTGAAAAGCCCAGTCTGAACTGGTTCTTCAAACTAATTTCATTCCATTTGGAATCATCTATCCACATTTGGAATTCGGTAATATAGTCTTCTATATTCCTCTTACCCTGTTTTAGGGATCTCAATTTCGTTTCTGCCGTCATCTGGGAATGAGAGTCCTCATATAAGGATGTCATGGCTAAAAAAAATTCTTCCAGGGAATCTAAGATTGGATGGTTATTCTCAAAATATCTATTAGCCCATGAGCGAGGCTCCCCCTGGAGGAAGGAGATGGTAGTACAAACCTTGATTCTCTCAGAGTGATAAGTTTTAGGCCTTAATGAAAAAAGTAATTTGCAAGCATTTTTAAAGTCTCTATATTCACTTCGTTTACCAGAAAAGGGTTGAGGATAGTTAATGTGAGGTTCAGGGACTTCTGAGCTCTTGGCTGGTAAACATTCTTTTACTAGAGTTTTAAGTGCTTTATTTTCTGATTGTACCTCAGTTAAGGCCCTGGCTAGATATTCTAATTTTTGATGAATGTTGGTGAATTCATTTTTTATTTCACTAGGATCCATCCTATATTCTACAGGTTATAACCTTATAGGCCTGAAAATTCTGTGATAACCAAAAGTTATCTAATAGTGTGATAATTAGAATATGAAAAATAAAGGTTTTGTTGCTCTTTTCTTAAAATAAGCAAGAGAAAATGATTTATTAAACTTACTTATTTAAGGTGAGTCATTAATTTTGTAATTGATAGAATAATATGAAACTTCACTAAGATTCGAATATATAAATATTCAGGAAAGATTTTGAGTAACTGAGATTTAAGTTCAGAGTATGTCATATGTGTTACAAAATAATGCAACAGTTAATGCTGAATTAAGCAGATTAAGCAAAGCAAAGGTTTAGACTGCTTGATAAGGTAAAGGTAATTTCTTCACGCACTCACACTTTCACGCAATAAAATATATACACAGTCCAGACATACTAGCTTGAATCCCAAACCGCAATATACTGAGTCAGATGAAAATCACAATAAAGGTTATAGATAACTCCAATAACAAGCAATGGTGTTTAAGGTTTAACCTTTATGAATGAATAAATTGTAGCGTGGAGAGCGGTACTTATCTTAACAGTAGCGGTGGAAAGAAGCGTGGAGAGCGGTAATGCCTTTTAGAAATAAAGGCTGAGAGGTAAGTTGCAGCTCTTAGGTTCAGCGTCTGTTTGGTGTGAGCGCGACTTCGGCGTGGTGAAAGAAGTTCCGATTGGCGGATGAATCCGGAAGATGATCCCGGTCTGAAAAGAGGTAACTGTAGATACCCAGCGGGTATCGAAGGCGAAGTAAAAGACCTGAAGGTTAAAGTAACAATAGCACAATGTGGTAGTAGCTCCACAGAGGAGCAAGGAGAAGTGATAAACAGCTTCAATTTTCAGGCCCTGATTGAGGGGTAAGCACTTCCTTAAATAGGAAGGAAGTGCTTATGCAGGTTCAGATTTAAAGGGATATCACACTCCTCTCCCATAGCGCTGTTGATTGGGGCCACAGTAAAGAAGATAAAACTCTCACAGAGAAATGCGGCCTTTCTTGGCGTGAATCACCATCTTGCGCATAAGCTACATAGCATCATATCTCCCTAGCACAACAACTGAAGACCCTTAGCACGAGGAGCAAGAACACAAAATAAAAGGAACTTATAAGTAAAAAGTAAACCTGTTAAGTAATAGCCCTATTCTACACTTAAACATCCTCAACTGTTACTACTGATTCCATTCAGAGGAGGACACTTTGAAAACCTACCTATAACATGGTGATTGACCCTAGGGACTTGATTGCCGAGCTTATAGAAAAATAGATATCTATGCAGCAACACTCATCTCTGAGATCAAACTTGCATTTCATCCTACAACCACAGGGATACATATACCCACAGCCTATACTCATAGTAATATCTTGGCGCAATGGGGCAGGCAGGAACACTCCAGATGGTTCCATGCAATCTTACCAGAGAAACATCAGACTGACGCTATATCTTTCACATTACATACCATTGAAGATCAGCGCAGTGGTTATCTAGATCCTGTTGCGTTTTTATGGCAGAAGATTTTCGCTTACACAGTGGTAAACGCAAAAAGGCAGATCTCCATGAGGGAGAGACTCCATTTGACTTTCACATAATGGTGCTCTCACAGTGGCCCTGCAATAAGAAGCATCCTTGCAGAGACAACTCAGTACCTAAAGGTTACACAGCACATTGGCAAAAGTGTCATCGATCGCTACTGCATGATAGGAAACTATTGGACCCTGGCGGTTTGTAACTTGGTGTGCTGCCTAGATGGATGGAAGGTTTTGCAAAGCTTAAACTGTTAGCTAACCAATTCTAGAGTCAATGGTGGGACAATAGCTGAATAGTGACTTTTTATAACGTTTCTCTTTGAATTGTGATAATACCACTGACATTTTCTTAAGTAGCAGTCCTGGTTCTGCTTAATATTACTATACATTTACATGTTTATAGCCCTATATATTTGACACATTGTTGTACATGATGGAACACAGATGGGAGGATTATATTAAGTGGTTCTGCATATGTATTACACATAATGAAACAATTATTAGACCTACTGGATATCTAGGGCTAATTATTAGGCTATAGATTATATAATTTTATTTATCTCTAAACTATGTTAGTGAAACTGAAACCGCCTTAAGTAAGCAGCCTAGGTAATGTTTAGCACTGTTATATATATTTATGTACATAACTCCACTTATATAAGATACTGATGCAGACGTTCAGCACTTACATACAGGTTAAATCTAAGGGCTCTACATACTTATTGCATTGTAAAACCTCAATAAAAATCTATTTAAAAAATAAATAAAAAAAATTGTATGTTCTATCCAAATCACGAAAGAAAAATTTGGGGGTTCCTGTTCCTTTAAAGAGAGTGGGTGTTTATCTGTGAGGTCAATACAAGCAGCAACTTTTGGCTTATGTATTTGACTGCTGCTTTTACAAAAATTTGTAAGACGCTGTATCTTTATATTATTTGAATAATGTAAAGTATAAGAGCAACACTACAGTTAATTGACTCAGTATTAAAGAAGACTTCCATAAAGTTTTAAAATGCAAGTTTTTTCACTTATTAATATCAATTTATAATATACCCTTTATAATAAAAAGGAAATATTTAGGGCCAGATTACGAGTGGAGCCCACTCAGTAATACCTCACGCTTGCATTAAAGGGAAGCTTTGCGCTCATGAGAGGGTGCTTCCATAATATCCAATAGGAAGCCTCCTTTTCATGCCGTGAGACACAGCAGAGAACCTAGCATTACGAAGGGGGTAAGTTGTGCAGCGATGGGCAGCAAATTTTAAATATATATGTAAATAAATAAATACATATATAATGATGTGTTTATATGTGTAAAAACAAATATTAACATATAAAAATATATGTATTTAAGAATATACATATATATTTCAAGTGAAATCACAGTCACTCATAGACAGCAATGTAAGGGCACTTTAACCCCTTAAAACTGCTTTGTGCAGTTATTATTTACAAATATAAAGATGGTATTTTTTTTATTTTATACAGGAACTTTATTTTGGGCCAAATTTGGGACATTTTTGGAACTACCCAGAGGTCTGACCTCTGGTTAATTCAATGAGCGTTAAGTGCTACTGCCAGCTCGCGGTATCATTAACCAGCCACTTGTAATGGATGGTTATTTATTGTGTGCCTGTAAACGGGTGAATTTGCCTGTTTAGGGGTGCACAATAAATTGGCTCTCCACTTCTAATCTAGCCCTTAGCATGAAAGAAGAGTATGTAAATATGCTGTATTTTTATTGCTTGAACAAAGTGAAGTAAATGCTTCTTAAATGTAAACCAAAAAAGCCTTATTAATTGTTTACTTTATACTAATCTTCCTTGGATCATAGGCACCTCATTGACTGATATGTACTTCTTTCTAATACTTATTTAAACCCTTAATGACCATGACGTACCTTGTATGTAGCTGGTCATTAAGGGTTTTTTAGGTCATAGTAGCGAGAAGCAGGACCACACTATTATGACCTCCATTCTGGCGGTAGTCATTTTAGAATCCTGGAATAGTAATCCCATAATCTACCCTGTTAAATGAACATTAGAAATCTTTTGTGTAAAAATGTGTTTTGTCCCATGCTCCCTTGAGAGTATTAAAGGTTTTCAAAATGCTGCAGATGACCTAATCCAGTTGTTCGATTTGCAGCATTTCCAGGTTATAAATGTTACTTTTTGGCTTCACTAGGAAGAGTGAGACAAGCACAATTCTATTAAAGTAGGTCATGGTGTCCTTTTTAACAGATTTTACTCTTTTTTAGTCAATAAATATGTCAATATTATTAAAGGGACATTAACACTTTGAGATGGTAATATAAAATGATAAATCTTATAAACAATCATGGCCAAAAACATTGGCACCCCTGCATTTCTGTCAGATAATGCACCACTTTACCCAGAAAATTGTTGCAATTACAAATGTTTAGGCATTCTCATGTTTATTTGTTTTGTTTGTTTTAGTATGACACAAAAAAAGTGGAGAAAAAAAAAAGCCAAATCTGACACATTCCACGCAAAACTACAAAAATAGACTGGACAATATTATTAAAAGAAGCAACAATGTTGCGGTCTCAGTGAGAAATAGGCTAGGAGAGATTCCTTTAGTTTAAAAGTTCAATTTATTAAATACATCCATTAAAAAATGATTAAGGCACAGCAGACAGACACCACAACTTTTAAACTAAAGGAATCTATACTAGCCTATTTCTCACTGAGACCGCAACATTGCTGCTTCTTGTATCCAATTTTCCGGGGGCGTGGTGTGAGAGCCAATACCAGTTTGATTTTTCCGGTGTTTTGCATGTGGATTAGGCGATACACGCCATAACATGGAGGTAAGCGATCGCTGTGAAGGAACAGATGATTTTCGTTTGGAGGAGAACATTTACCTTGCACTCCATCAAGATCACAACCGGTGTGGTAAGCCTCTAAACTACTATACTTCTTGGGAGACATTGTTGTGAATATTTTCACTTTCACTATCCTTGTGATGTCCGCATTAGTGGGACACTTGAATTGAGTTGTAATCATGAGGAGAGTTTTCTACAGGCTCTTACACCTATTCAGTCTAGAATACAGTTGAGCTATTTGGACAAAATTATTTCCACCTTCAATTTAATATTTTTTAGCACACCCCTTGGAAAAAATAACTGAAATCAATCACTTCCTGTAACTATCAATGTGTTTCTTACACCTCTCTACTGGAATTTTGGACCAGTCTTCTTTTGCCAACTGCTCCAGGTCTCTCAGATTGGAAGGGTTCCTTTTCCCAACTGCTGTTTTGAGATCTCTACACAGGTGCCCTATGGGTTTGAGATCTGGACTCATTGCTGGCCAGTTTAGTACTCTCCAGCGCTTTGTCTTAAACCATTTCTGGGTGTATTTTGACGTGTGCTTTGGGTCATTGTCCAGCTGTAAGACCCATGACCTCTGACCAAGACCCAACTTTCTGACACTGGGCCCTACATTATACCACATAATTATTTTGTAGTCATCAGATTTCATAATACCATGCACAAAGTGAAGACATCCAGTGCCTAAAGCAGCAAAGCAACCCCAAAACATCAGTAAACCTCCACCATGTTTGACTGTAGGGACTGTAATCTTTTCTTTAAAAGCCTCATTTATTTTTCTGAAAACAGTAGAATGATGGGCTATACTAAAAAGCTGTAATTTTGTTTTGTCTGTCCACAGCACATTCTCCCAAAATAATTTTGGCCTCCTTAGGTAAGTTTTGGCAAACTCCAATCTGGCTTTTTTATGTTTTTGTGTCAGCAGTGGGGTCCTCCTGGGTTTCCTATCATAGCATCCCTTTTCATTCAGATGACGATGTATAGTGAAAGCTGAAACATTTGTATCCTGTGCCTGAAGGTCAGCTTGAATTTGTCTGGACGTTGATCGAGGTTCTTTATCCACCATTCAAATAATACTTTGTTGCAATATTTGATACATTGTTCTCTTTTGTCCACGTCCAGGGAGAATAGCTACAGTGCCAGGGGCTGCAAACTTCTTGACAATGTTGCGCACAGTGGACACAGGAACATTAAGATCTTTGGAGATGGACTTGTAACCTTGAGATTGTCCATGCTTTTCTACAATGTTTGTTCTCAAATCCTCAGACACTTTTTTGCTGCTCTTTCTCTTCTCCATGCTCAATGTGGCAATTTTTCACCATTTTATCTGGTTGCCGGTGTGATATCTATATTGTCAGCACCTGTTAATTGATACAGGGGAGTTTAATTACAAATTACAAGAGCATCAAAAACTTGGATTTAAATTATTAAGGTGCCAATAATTTGTCAAGTAAATGTTTGAAGTTTTGCGTGA
Source organism: Bombina bombina (assembly GCF_027579735.1). NCBI lineage: Eukaryota > Metazoa > Chordata > Amphibia > Anura > Bombinatoridae > Bombina > Bombina bombina. The sequence goes on along the minus strand of NC_069499.1, from coordinate 1,526,089,271 downwards.
AATGTGTCAGATTTGGCTTTTTTTTATCCACTTTTTTGTGTCATACCAATACCAACAAAAGAAATAAACATGAAAATGCCTAAACATTTGTAATTGCTACAATTTTCTGGGCATAGTGTTGCTTTATCTGACTGAAAGGCAGGGATGCCAATATTTTTGGCCATGACTGTATATATATATATATATATATATATATATATAAACTATGCAATATACTTTCATTATTTATGTTAATCCTTTTTCCTGTAATTACATTCTGAAAATGTGAGCTTTCAGTTTCTGTTAGAAATAGAAGTGCAGAACACTGCATTCCTCACAGCCATTGGCCGCACACTCTAGTGACATATTTATAACTGTCTCTAATAGGCCACAGCAGAGAGGGTAACCTAAGTTACAACATGGCAGCTCCCATTGTTTTATAGACAATAAAACTTTACACTTATTTTGTCAATATTTAAACAGCCAACATCTACATGTATTTACACATATTAACACAAAAATATATATGTATATAATCATATACATATATATTTACAGGGAACACACAGTTCCCATAGACAGCAATGTAAAGGGACTTTTCAGTGCTGTTTTGTTTTTAACACCCCACTCTCACCAACTTTAATTAAAAACTATAATGCCCTTTATTTTCAGGGAATTTGAGGCACTTTTGGAATATTAACCAGAGATCAGATCTCTGGTTAATTTTCTGAGCACTTGTAATGGCTGGTTAATTGTTGTGTGCCCCAAACTGGCAAATTTAGCCATTTGCGGGTGCGTGGTAATTTAGAGCTCCACTTGTAAATTAGCTCTTAGTTTTATATATATTTGAGACATTGTTGTACATGGTGGCACAGATGGTAGGATTATATTAAGTGGTTCTGCATATTTATTACACAAAATGAAACAATTATTAGACCTACTGGATATCTAGGGCTAATTATTCGGCTATAGATTATATAATTTTATTTATCTCTAAACTATGTTAGTGAAACTGAAACCACCTTAAGTAAGCAGCCTAGGTAATGTTTAGCACACGTATAAAATAAGAATAGTTTTACATACATTTCATTCCCTTGCATTTATTTCTAGTTTTGCGTAGATGTTTTTCAAGTTAGTGCAGTGTGTCCCATTTATTATGCTGCAGGCAAAGCTCCCAACCTGCGAATCTGTCCACAAAAGCTTGCTACCAGTGATGCAAGCATTGCTTGGTAGAAGTTATGAATGCAGAAGACCACACTTGTGCAAAACACAAAACCAGCAATTTATATACACAAAAAATAAACCAGAAAATTACATTTCTCATACATTCTATACTCTGCAGCTCGTATGACGTCATTGGAAATACATTAAGGGAAAAACTATTTTACAGTATACTGTCCCTTTAATGTAGGTTTTAATACATGTTTAAAATCCCCTTGTTTGTTTATGTTGTTGTTTGTCAACTGTAGCCATTTTCTGTTTGCTTTCAGTCACAGCTACATGGGCTAGATTTACTAACACACTTAACTCTCGGCTGCAGGTTCGCTCATGCATTCCGAACCTACGTTCATAGCTTCTTAAATATTCATCCATGCAGGAAACTCTTCCACTTGTGGTATGTAACTGAACAGCTTGACTTTTCCAAGTACCGTGCTTCCAAACCCATTTTTTTTTTCATTTACCCAAGTACAGTCACTGTACAATTTCTAAAACACAAATAATGGTATTAAAATATTCATAAAAGAATTCACAAATGTTTAGGAATCTCCACTCAAATCACCTTAACCATTACACAAATCAACAATGGTTTGTTATCTTCTGATGACTTATGTAAAGACAGAATCAAATGTTTCATATTTCTGAACACAGATTAAAATATACTTACAAGAGTCAAACACTGCTAGTGCTTTCTTTATTTAGATAAAAAAAACACTTGTTCTGAATTTTGCAAAGAAGAAAACAGCATTAGGTAACCCAGCAACATGATTCTTATCCTAAAACAGCTTTATACTAGTTGCTTTATGATTTTATTAAGGATTTTGGAGCTCCAGAAAAATTGATCTGTTCCCAGTATGCTTTTATTAATCCTTTGTGGTGTTGTGATCTTGTGAATATATGTTAATAATTGTTCAGAAATTCAACCTGTGAAATGCTCCAATTAAACTAACTACACAACACAAAACAGCCATTTACATCTAAACCCCTTATATCTTACTTACCAAAGCTGTTTAAGCATAAAAAGCATGACAAAGAAGGTCAAAGCAGGTAAAGAGCATTTTATGAAATCCTGTCCTTTTCTAACAAATGAGGGATGTTATTTTATAACTTAAAATGAGACATTTCCTCTGGATTTTTGCATGGTCAAAATATGTCAGATGGATTATTTGTTACAAAAAAAAGTTCCATTCAAGATATGTTTATATGGTTATTCAGTTCATCAATTTATAACATTATTTATTTGTTATTGAAAATATGTTACTCTTTTATTTCCTATTAAGAAGGTTTACAGGGCAGCAGAGAAGTCCCTCCCCCATGCTCTGACCATACCACACGTATTGGCTAACAAAGGGATCAGTCAACTGACAAGGGAAATTCTAGATCATTATTGGATAGTGTAAATGTTAATCCCTTCTCAGTTGCAGAGAAACAGTTAAAAAACAGAGCAAATGAATTGCTGAATTATTGTTATTACGTAATTAAAGCTTAATAGCTCACTACTACTATAATTGATGACATAAATTATAATTCAGCCACTAAAATGGAGTCGGTTTAATTTCTCTTATCTCCTGCTACAATTATGGCTCTATTTTAGAGGCATACTTATAATAAAGTCTATATTATTAAATAATTGTATACACATTTGGGGATAATTAATCATACACTTTTATTATTATTAACTTCCAAGTCTAGTATTTTTCTGTTTAACACACATATATATTGTATGTTTATATATATATATATATTTATATTTTAATTTAAAGAGAACTTGGAAATATCAGCGCTAGGTGTACCCCCCAAGATCAGTGTATTGTTAGTTTGTGAATGAACTGGCTGCCTATATACCTGAAATAAGGGCAAATGTTGGGTCCCCACCCAGCACCGTCCTATTTCTATTTGAAGAAAAGAATATTGGTGAAAAGAGTGGTATTAAGGCGCACTGTTCGAGGGTTAATAACCAATAATGTGTTAATATTAATATTGGTGCCAGAGGTTTTATGCTGAAAATACACAAATATCCAATATAGTAAATACTATATAATATAATCAACCACCATACATGAAATGAAAATGATAGTATAGTGTAGTGTAAAAATTGGTAAAATAGATATTGATGTGATATTCCCTCGTTATTACATGGAACAGATAGAGATTAGTGATTTCTTGTATCAGAAATTACTACACCTTATGTACTATACACAGATCAGTGTTCTCACAATATGTGCATCTCATGTAATATATATGGGTTTAAAACATCCCAGTGATTCAGTACAAATACAAATATAAGTTCCTGAGTAGTGACGTTAGAGTAAAGTACACAAATTATTGTAAAACAGAGTGTACCAAGTACACAAGTGATTTCAGTCCCACATTAATGTATGATTATGCAGAATTAATTCTAGTTCTTTATCTTGTCATATCCATATATTAGAAGTGAGTGCCCACTTACTAGATTTAACCTCAATCCTATGAGGTAAGTGGAAAGCGTCCTTATAGGTTATAGTTGTCCCTCAGCAATCTAGAAAAAATGCTTCTTTGCCTCCTCAGTGTGGTTAGAAACACTGCTTCCCTGCCTCTTTAGTGTGGTAGAAGATTTTCTCCTTCCACAGCTCGCCTATGTTCACCTCCCAGTATCACGCAATGCCATGTACATAAATCGGGGAACACAAATGTGGAAAAAATAGTGCAACACTGTTTGTAATCTTAAAAACATATATTTATTCACTGTGTACAAAATGCTCCCATTCTTAGACCTCAATCCAGTATGAGGTATCAGTTAGGCATATCATTAATAGTTGATCACAACAGTTGTAATTTTCCAAGGCATACAGGTTATTAACATCAATCAATTGTGCAGGAAACCGGCATAAAATCAATTTGTGGTATAAAATTGAATAAAGTCTCTTTTAATTCTCTCCTTACGCGTTTCAAAGGTTTAAAAACAATAGGTTACCTTCTTCATCAGAGGATATTTCTCGAAATATTAATGATATGCCTAACTGATACCTCATACTGGATTGAGGTCTAAGAATGGGAGCATTTTGTACATAGTGAATAAATATATGTTTTTAAGATTACAAACAGTGTTGCACTATTTTTTCCACATTTGTGTTCCCCTATTTATGTACATGGCATTGCGTGATACTGGGAGGTGAACATAGGCGAGCTGTGGAAGGAGAAAATCTTCTACCACACTAAAGAGGCAGGGAAGCAGTGTTTCTAACCACACTGAGGAGGCAAAGAAGCATTTTTTCTAGATTGCTGAGGGACAACTATAACCTATAAGGACGCTTTCCACTTACCTCATAGGATTGAGGTTAAATCTAGTAAGTGGGCACTCACTTCTAATATATGGATATGACAAGATAAAGAACTAGAATTGATTCTGCATAATCATACATTAATGTGGGACTGAAATCACTTGTGTACTTGGTACACTCTGTTTTACAATAATTTGTGTACTTTACTCTAACGTCACTACTCAGGAACTTATATTTGTATTTGTACTGAATCACTGGGATGTTTTAAACCCTTATATATTACATGAGATGCACATATTGTGAGAACACTGATCTGTGTATAGTACATAAGGTGTAGTAATTTCTGATACAAGAAATCACTAATCTCTATCTGTTCCATGTAATAACGAGGGAATATCCCATTAATATCTATTTTACCAATTTTTACACTACACTATACTATCATTTTCATTTCATGTATGGTGGTTGATTATAGTATATAGTATTTACTATATTGGATATTTGTGTATTTTCAGCATAAAACCTCTGGCACCAATATTAATATTAACACATTATTGGTTATTAACCCTCAAACAGTGCGCCTTAATACCACTCTTTTCACCAATATATATATATATATATATATATATATATATATATATATATATATATATATAGTGGGGCAAAAAAGTATTTAGTCGTCCACCAATTGTGCAAGTTCTCCCACTTAAGAAGATGAGAGAGGCCTGTAATTTTCATCATAGGTATACCTCAACTATGAGAGACAAAATGTGGAAACAAATCCAGACAATCACATTGTCTGATTTGAAAATAATTTATTTGCAAATTATGGTGGAAAATAAGTATTTGGTCAATATCAAAAGTTCATCTCAATACTTTGTTATATATCCTTTGGTGGCAATGACAGAGGTCAAACGTTTTCTGTAAGTCTTTACAAGGTTGTCACACACTGCTGCTGCTGGTATGTTGGCCCATTCCTGCATGCAGATCTCCTTTAGAGCAGTGATGTTATGAGGCTGTCGCTGGGCAACATGGACTTTCAACTCTTTCCAAAGGTTTTCTATGGGGTTGAGATCTGGAGACTGGCTAGGCCACTCCAGGACCATGAAATGCTTCTTATGAAGCCACTTCTTCATTGCCCAGGTGGTGTGTTTGGGATCATTGTCATGCTGAAAGACCCAGCCACGTTTCATCTTCAATGCCCTTGCTGATGGAAGGAGGTTTGCACTCAAAAGCTCATGATACATGGCCCCATTCATTCTTTCATGTACACGGATCAGTTGTCCTGTTCCCTTTGCAGAGAAACAGCCCCAAAGCATTATGTTGCCACCCCCATGCTTCACAGTATGTATGGTGTACTTGGTTGCAACTCAGCATTCTCTCTTCTCCAAACACGATGAATTGTGTTTCTACCAAACAGTTCTACTTTGGTTTCATCTGACCATATGACATTCTCCCAATCCGCTTCTGGATCATCCAAATGCTCTCTAGCATACTTCACACGGGCCCGGACATGTACTGACTTAAGCAGGGGGACACGTCTGGCACTGCATGATCTGAGTCCCTGGCGGCGTAGTGTGTTATTGATGGTATCCTTTGTGACGTTGGTCCCAGCTCTCTGCAGGTCATTCACTAGGTCCCCCCGTGTGGTTCTGGGATGTTTGCTCACTGTTCTTGTGATCATTTTGACCCCACGGGGTGAGATCTTGCGTGGAGCCCCAGATCAAGGGAGATTATCAGTGGTCTTGTATGTCTTCCATTTTCTAATTATTGCTCCCACAGTTGATTTCTTCACACCAAGCTGCTTGCCTATTGCAGATTCAATCTTCCCAGCCTGGTGCAGGTCTACAATTTTGTTTCTAGTATCCTTCGACAGCACTTTGGTCTTCACCATAGTGGAGTTTGGAGTGTGACTGTTTGAGGTTGTGGACAGGTGTCTTTTATACTGATAACAAGTTCAAACAGGTGCCATTAATACAGGTAATGAGTGGAGGACAGAGGAGCCTCTTAAAGAAGAAGATACAGGTCTGTGAGAGCCAGAAATCTTGCTTGTTTGTAGGTGACCAAATACTTAATTTCCAACATAATATGCAAATAAATTCTTTCCAAATCAGACAATGTGATTGTCTCGATTTTGTATTTATTTGTTTAAAAAAAATAGAAAACTTCCTCTACAGTACATTTTATCATTTATATTCATTCAAGCTGACCCACAATAATTTAAGGTGCATTAATTCCCAAAATGATATAATGTAAACAGCACTATTTTAACCTGTTAAAATATTATTGCATGTAAAAAGTTTCATGAAAGTTATTGAAAATTGATATTAAAGCTAACAGGAAGTGTATGTCTGTGTATGCCTCACATTTAAAGAATAACTTATACACAATTTAAACATCACTATTGTTTGCACAGGAGTTGCACAGGAGTTGCACAGAAGTTCTTATTAAAACATTGTAATACCTTTTAAAATAGCATTTTTTAGATTTAATAAAAAATATTGTAATGTTCTCTTTCAATCTCGTGAAAGAAAATCAATAAATTGTAAAAAAAATTAATTTGGGCAATTTATTACAAAGAAGCGTATGTTTTATAATTGGTAATTATAATTGTATTATATAATGCTCTAACTGAATTGTAGTAATTTGTGCTGTCCTTTGGTCCTTGGTAATTTGCCAGTCATCCTTTTTGTAGTTTGTTCAATTTGTGAATTTGTGACTGGTGACAACAGATTTTTCTTTTCTCAAAAAAAAAAAAAAAATCTTAATTAGACGGGCTATTATTATTTAGAGCAACACATATAGAGCATTGGACATATTATTTCTGTCATGCAGAATACCCCATTAAGTTATCACAATTACAGATATGCTTTTTACATTATAACACCTAGGGAATTAATTTAAATGTCAAATTGGATTTGCCACACGAAACATGAAGTCTATCACTGTCCTTAGAGAAAACCTGATAGCTGAATAATTAATTTGCTTGATATTGAGCAATGCTGTAAAATAATTCACTACTTCTGCATATTGCTAAAGGTTTGCTTATCAATTTTTTTAGGATTATTTTGCTTATGCAGTGACAATAAAATGTTGTTTATGCTTAAAAAGCCCCCATTGTAAATAACAAACTTCATGACTCAAACTTTTTTTATTTATTTTACATTTTGTTGACTATTTACTAATCCTGGCAACAAATATAAATTCATATTAGCAGTGGTGTTATTTTAAGGAATAGATCATAAATATATGAAAGTTAAATAATTGTTTATCTTGTGTATAACATGACAATACATTTTAATATAATTATTATTTTTATCATTATTATTATTATTATTATATGGGATTTATATATATATATATATATATATATATATATATATTTATAGACATACATGTTTGTAATAACTATTTATTGTGCTATAAAAAGTCATTATTTGATTGTAAAAACATTTTAATATTTAATAAGAAATATGCCACAGAGTAAAATCTAATTTGGATAAAAGAAGAAACGCTAGGCCATATAGTTATGCATTAGAAAGAAGTGAAACGCGCTTTGATTTAAAATGAGGCAGTACAAGAAAAGATCTAAATCAAGCTGGCTTAAATATCACTTAAATGTCACTCAATGAGAATATCACAATCTCCTCTAAAATGAAGTGACATCTCTGTTTGCTTGTTACCAAATTATGGTGGCTCCTTAAAGGGAAAGTCTACTCCAGAATTGTTATTGTTTAAAAAGTTAGATAATCCCTTTATTACCTATTCACCTGTTTTGCACAACCAACACTGTTATATTAATACACTTTTCACCTTGTATCTAAGCCTCTGCAGACTGCCCACTTATTTCTGTTCTTTTGGCAGACTTGCATTTTAGCCAATCAGTGATGACTCATAAATAACTCCATGGGAGTGAGCACAATGTTATCTACATTACACACATGAACTAGCACTGTCTAGCTGTGGAAAAACTTTCAAAATATACTGAGATAAGAGGCGGCCTTCAAGGGCTTAGAAATTACCATTTGAGGCTACCTAGGTTTAGCTTTAAACAAAAAATACCAAAGCAAATTTGATGATAAAAGTAAATTGAAAGTTTAATTTTGAATTGAAAGTTTAATTTTGACTAGACTGTCCTTTTATGGCTGATCTGAATGACAACTCTGCGATAAGTGTAATAAACCCAAAGCAATCCCACATCATTAACTCTAACCACATCATCCACTAGACCCATAATTAACCATTATAGTGACCTATTTAATAAGAATTAACTCATACAATTATTAACCTTAAATACACATAAACCAAAATGTTTCTTTCATGATTCAGATAGAACATACAATTAAAAAAGAACTTTCTAATGTTTTGTTATCCTTTGTTGAAAAGCAGGAAGGTAAGTTTAGGAGCATGCACGTGTCTGCAGCACTATATGGCAGCAGTTTTTCAACAATGTTATACATTAGCAAGAGCTCTAAATGGCAGCACTATTTCCTATTATGTAGTGTTTTATAAATGTGCACAGTACCTATCTAGATATCTCTTCAACAAAGAATAACATGAGAACAAAGCAAATTTGATAATAGAAGTAAATTGTATACTTTTTTTTTAAATTGTATCCTCTAAATATTGAAAGAAACATTTTGGGTTTCATGTCCCATTAATAGTTACCATCTATAACTGCATTACCCACTCCAATGGCAATGACAATTATCCATTACTATTCCCCAAACCAAATTAACCCCTAAGTGAGATGATTTGATCACATAATTGTCTGTCTACCCTAACTCTATTAAATATATTGTGGTTTTGTGTCATACCGCCTCTACCCAAAAATGTATCCTTCAAAAGGTGTGACACTCCAGTATAATGATATGGCTACTGTCAAAATAATAACTGTATGTTTTTTTTTTTATTAAAGGGATACTAAACTCAACTTCTTTCTTTCATGATTCAGATAGAGCATGCAATTTTAAGTAACTTTCTAATTTACTCCTATTATCAGTTTTCTTTCCTAAGTCATGGAGAGTCCACAACGTAATTCCAATTACTAGTGGGATATTCACTCCTGGCCAAAGAGCACCACAGCAAAACGGTTAAGTGTCACTTCCCTTACCCATAACCCCCAGTCATTCTCTTTGCCTCTGTCAATGGAGGAGGTGAAGTTAGGTGTCTGAAGATATTTTTCCTTTTTTGGGGTACTTTTTCCTGCAAGCAAGGATTTAGGTATAGCTGTGTCCACGTCAATCTCTTGAGTAAGAGTAGTGGTGGCTTTTAAGCAGTTAAAAAGCAGTGAGGTGGTCCTTGCTGCCCTTGGTATAGAAAGCCATATTTGGTTTCTCTGTTCTTTTTTTTTTTCTACAGGTCTCTGTAAGGAGTATGTGTCCTTTCACACCTTGTGAGCTGTCTTCCTGCTGGACAGCTGAATTTGCAGGTAAGTGCCTTTGTCTTTTGGGTACTGGAGATTTGCACTTCAGAGGATATTGCTGCAATAATTAATTGGGACACACTTATCCTTTAATGGGGATTTATCTTGGCAGGGTGCAGGCACACATTATGTGACAGAGACTTAGGGGTTAACCTCCTTACTTGTGTGGGAAGGATTTTCCTTAGCATATACATTTTTATATGTGGCTCATTGGTTATTGAGGTTCTTATTCGGGCTTATAGTGAGGGCTGTATTAACAGCTTCTTTTATGGCTTACAAGCTCAGCAGAGCGATACTTGCAAGGACGGTTGAGTTTTTAACAGAGTGTGTTTTAGTTTACATTTATTAAGACACTGATACGCTTACTGGCATTTTTACTCCAGTTTTCAAATCAGCTTTATTGAGAAACGTGCGCTTTTGTTGTGTTATGCAGTTTCTTTTTTGGCCGATCACGTGACTCTCCCGTTCACAGTCTAGGAGCGGAGTGGCGGTTTGTGTCTCAGCCTCTCCAGAGATCTTCAGGGAACCTTTTGCTGCAATCTGCAGGATTTCTCCTTGATGCAAAATCATATTTACTCAGAAGGGTCAGGTAGGGCACCTCAGACTGTCTGAGGTGTAGAGGTCCTCATTTATAGTTTTTTTATGTGAAGTACAATTCACTCTGAGGGAATTTAATTTTTAAAGTGACAGTCTCATTTTAAATATAATTGTCATTCCAATAGTTTTTGGGAATATGTCTACTATGGATATGGAACAGGAGTCTGTTCTTATGGATACATGTTTATTGTGTCTAGAGGCCCAAATTGTTTTACCTATGCAATTTTGTTCCTTATGTTTAGAAAAGACACTGAAATGTAAAAATACATTTCTTTTTTCTGAGCCTAATGTTTCTCAGGATGATGCTGTTCAGGCAATGCCACAGCTTTCTCCTTAAACGTCCCAAGCCTCAATGGTGTCACATACAGTGCTCTGTAGTTCCTATCAGCCTCCTGGAGGCATATATTTGCCTGTAGATTTAGTGACACAGATTTCTTCTGCGGTATCTGTGGCATTATCTGCTTTTCCCATGTTGGGGAAGCGCAAGAGGAAATCTAAAATTGTTTCTGATAGTAAGGTGTCTGTTACCTCTGCTGCGAAGGATTTAATCCTAAGTCTGATGAAGAGGATACCTCGGTAGCTTTTGAGGGTGAAATCTCAGATTTGGACAGTATAATTCCTTTGACTAACTCTGAAGAGGTAAACTTCAGATTTAAGCTTGAACACCGCAGTGTACTGTTAAAGGAGGTACTGGCTACTTTGGACGACTCAGATTCTTCTGTCGATGTCAACCCTAAGAAATCTAGTAAACTTAACAAATACTATGAGGTTCATTCCCCTGTGGAAGTGTTTCCTGTTCCAGACTGTGTGTCGGAGATCATTGCTCAGGAGTGGGGTAAGCCTGGGATATCTTTCTCCCCATCTCCCATTTTTAAAAAGATGTTTCCTGTTGCTGACTGACTCCATTCGAGACTTATTGCACACAGTGCCTAAGGTAGAAGGGGCTATTTCTACTCTGGCTAAGAGAATCACGATTCCTATTGAGGATAGCTGTTCCTTTAAGGATCCCATGGACAAAAAGCTGGAGGCTTATTTAAAGACAACGTATGTTCATCAAGGTTTACAATAGCAACCTGCCACAGTCGCAAGTGCGGCATCTTATTGATGCAATGCTTTGTCAGAGTTGGTTTTAAAGGAAACTCAGTTGGAGGAGATCCAAAATAGGATTAAGGCCCTCAAACTAGCCAATTCCTTTATTTCTGACACGAACATGCAAGTCATTAGACTGGGAGACAAGATGTCTGGCTTCACTGTTCTAGCCTGCAGGGCTTTGTGGCTAAAATCTTGGTCAGCTGATGTTAACTCCAAGTCCAAGCTTCTGTCGCTACCTTACAAGGGTAAGACCCAGAGATAATTTCTGACATTACGGGTGGAAAAGGGTCTTTTCTACAACAAGACAAGCAGAATAGACCTAGGGGTGTCAAAGCTCTAATTTTCGCTCTTTTCATAACTTCAAAGGTCAGAAGTCTTCCTCTTCCAAGCCGGAGCAGTCCAAGTCCTCTTGGAGACTCAATCAATCTTGGAATAAGGGGAAACAATCAAAGAAGCCCTCATCTGAGACTAAGTCAGCATAAAGGGTCCGCCCCCGGTCTGGTACTGGATCAAGTGGGGGCAGACTTTCCTTGTTTCATCAAGCTTGGATACACGATGTCCCAGACCCTTGGACTGTGGACATAGTATCCCAGGGTTACAATATAGACTTCAAGTCTTGTCCTCCCAGGGGCATATTTCTCCTCTCAAGATTATCTGCAGACAAGGTAAAAAGAGAGGCATTCTTGAACTGCATTTAGGACCTTTTCTCCCTGGGAGTGATTGTTCCAATTCCACTAAGGGAACAGGGATGAGGATTTTATTCAAATCTGTTTGTGGTTCCCACAAAAGAGGGACATTTTCATCCCATTTTAGACCTGAAGTGTCTCAACAAATTTCTCAGGGTACCGTCCTTCAAATGGAAACCATTCGTTCCATTCTCCCTTTGGTCCAAGAGGGTCAGTTTATGATGACCATAGACCTGAAGGATGTGTATCTTCATTTTCCCATCCACAGGGACCATCACAAATTCCTGAGATTCGCTTTCCTGGACAGGCACTTTCAGTTTGTAGCTCTTCCGTTTGGCCTTGCCACAGCTCCCAGATTTTTTTCAAAAGTTCTGGGGGCTCTTTTGGCAGTTATCAGGTCTCAGGGTCTTATCTGGATGACATCTTGGTTCAGGCACCCTCTTTTTATCTAGCAGATTCTCATACAGAGATCTTGTTGTCTTTTCTTCGTTCCCACGGATGGAAAGTTAATCTGGAAAAGAGTTCCCTTGTTCCAGCTACAAGGATGGTTTTCTTAGGAACCTTCATAGATTCCCTATCTATGAAGATTTTTCTGACGGAGGTCAGAAAAGCAAAGATTACCTCTTCTTGCCTCTCTCTTCAGTCAACTGTCCGGCCATCAGTAGCTCAATGCATGGAGGTAATTGGTCCTCCATGGACATCGTTCCCTTTGCTCGGTTCCATTTGAGAGCTCTACAACTCTGCATGCTCAGACAATGGAATGGAAACCATTTGAATCTGTCCCAGATCTGGACCAGTTGACAATTGACTCTCTTTCATGGTGAATATCTCAGGATCATCTTTCTCAGGGAACATGCTTCCAGAGACTCTCCTGGGTGATTGTGACTACGGACACCAGCCTGCTAGGTTGGGGAGCAGTTTAGGATCATCAATGCTCTAGTGGCCTGGCCTCAGTTGTCTTTATCCCGGTTTATCAGATTCCAGTCAGACATCATCACCTCAGTGGCTTACATCAACCACCAGGGAGGAACTCGGAGTTCCTTGGCCATAAAGGAGATGACTCGCATTCTGCAGTGGGTGGAAGCTCACTATTGTCATTCACATTCCAGGAGTGGAAAACTGGGAGGCGGACTTCCTGAGCAGACAGACCTTTCATCCCGGGGAGTAGGCTCTCCATCCAGAGGTGTTCTCCAGGTTAACCCTCAAGTGGGGAGTGCCGGAGTTGGATCTGATAACATCTCGTCAGAACGCCAAGCTTCCAAGGTACGGTTCAAGGTCAAGAGATCCTCAGGCCGCTCTGATAGATGCTCTGGCAGTTCTGTGGGATTTCGGTCTAGCATACCTGTTTCCTCCATTGTTCCCCTTCCACGAGTCATTGCTCGTATCAAACGGGAGAGAGCATCTGTAATTCTATTAGCTCCTGCATGGCCTCACAGGATCTGGTTTGCGGACCTAGTGAGGATGTCATCTCTTCTGCCTTGGAGGTTACCTCTGAGGAAGGACCTTCTAACTCAGGGTCCTTTCCTCCATCAGAATCTCATTTCTCTGAAGCTGACTACTTGAAGATTGAACGCTTAGTTTGAAAGCGTGAATTTTCTGAGTCTGTCATTGATACTATGATTCAGGCTTGCAAGCCTGTTACTCATAAGATTTACCATAAGGTATGGCGTAAATACCTTTATTGTGAACCAACTCTTGGAGTACGGTCAGGATTCCTAGAATTTTGTCTTTTCTCCAGGATGGTCTGGAAAAAGTGTTGTCAGTCAATTCTCTGAACGGTCAGATATCTTCATTATCTATTCTTTTACATAAGCGTATGGCGGATGTGCCAGATGTTCAATATTTTTGTCAGGCCCTAGTTAGAATCAGGTCTGTGTTTAAACCTTTTACTCCTCCTTGGAGTCTTAATCTAGTTCTTAGAGTTTTGCAGCAGGCTCCGTTTGAACCATTGCATTCCATAGATATTAAACTGTTATCTTGGATGATTTTGTTTCTTATTGCTATTTCTTCTGCTCGGAGAGTTTCTGAACTCTTGGCTTTGCAGTGCGATTTGCCTTACCTTATTTTTCATGCCGATAAGGCGGTCCTTCGTACTAAATTGGGGTTTCTCCCTAAGATGGTTTCAGATAGAAATATTAATCAGGAAATTGTTGTTCCTTCTCTCTGTCCAAATCCTTCCTCTTATAAGGAACATCTGTTGCACAACTTGGATGTGGTGCACACACTAAAATTCTACCTACAGGCTACTACGGATTGTCGCCACTCTTCTGCCCTGTTTGTTTGATTCTCTGGAAAGTGTAAGGGTCAGAAGGCTACTTCTACTTCTGTTTCCCTCTGGTTAAGAAGTATGATTCGTTTTGCTTATGAGACTGCTGGACAGCAGTCTCCTGAGAGACTCACAGCTCATTCCACTAGGGCTGTCTCCTCTTCTTGGGATTTCAAAAATGAAGCTTCTGTGGAACAGATTTGCAAGGCTGCAACTTGGTCCTTTCTGCATACTTTTTCCAAATTCTACAAATGTGATACTTTTGCCTCGGCTGAGGCTTCCTTTGGGAGAAAGGTTCTTCAAGTGGTGATGCCTTCTGTTTAGGTCTGCCTGTCTTATTCTCCCTCCCTATTCATTCCGTGTCCTGTACCTTGGGTATTGGTTCCCACTAGTATTTGGAATGACGTTGTGGACTCTCCATGTCTTAGGAAAGAAAACAAAATTTATGCTTACCCGATACATTTCTTTCTTTATGGACATGGAGAGTCCATGACCCCACCCTTTAGATTAGACAGTAATTTTTTTTTCTAAACCTCAGGCACTTCTACACCCCTTGCTAGTGGCATTGCACATGCAGGGGGCGGCATTGCACAAGCAGTTCACCAGAACTGCTTGTGCAATTTTAAATGCAACACTATATGATGTTGGCATTTAACGATGTCAGCCGCCATTTGATAATTCGGCACCATAATTTGATTTTATTATCACTTTTCACAACACTCCTATAAAGTGTGCCACTTGTGATCTTGTGATATAGCCCATCAGTATGCAAACCACTCTCCAGACATCCCATCAAAATCAAGTACTCATAAAAGGCTCATATACCTGCAAATCCAGGAATTTTATATATCTAATTAAAAATGCAAAAATTACCCTCATATAAAATATATAGAGGAACTAAAACAACCACTACACAAAAGTGTTAATTCACACAGACACTGCATACACCGCCCAGATATAGATACTGTATATCTCAACCTCAACACTCTATAATGAATGTAAAAGTATTAAACAGACATTGTACACTAGATTTTTCTTTGCATATTTTTTTTTGTAGATGATCCATTTATATAGTCCATTTGGGAGTGTTTTTGTAACAATGTATAGTTTTGCTTATTTTTAAATAATATTGTGCTGATTTTCAGACTCCTAGCCAAGCCCCAAAGTTCTAGATTTTCATATGCAGGGGAGGGGGAGGGTCTGCTCTCAGCCCCTTTCAGTGGGTGCCCCAGCCTATCCTCATCAATAGTGCTAAACTGGGAGCTTATATTTCCGATTTTAGTTTAAAATATTTTTATTGTTTTATTTTTGAGTAACATTTTCATGTTTACAACAACATACAGTACACAACAAACATCATGACACAGTCTATTGTCTAGTCTCAGACACAAAATTATCCTATAAGACTTGGCTCGTTAACAGACTATTAAATGTCACAGTTAAATCGCTAAAGCCTTCCAGCTTACCACAATAACAAGATTTGTAAATCAGTAATTAGCGTCTCAGTGGGGTTATCTTCCGGCTCCCTGCATAAATAAAAAAAAAACATGGAGTCTAGATATAGTCTTATGTTTTTGTCTCCTGTATCTGTTAAGTCCTGCACACTCTTTAATAGGTGGGCAGATAACAATAAAAGAAAAACAATAACTAACACATGAAATATCAAAACAATAAACCTGCTTGTTTCATTTGTGGTCGTTTACTTGGACAAGGAAGTGGTATATATATAATTACATCATGAAGTAGTTAACGTCATGCAACACTGGGAAGAGAGCAGGTAATCCTAAGTCCAAAGCAGTTGTTTCCCCTGCTATTCCCTGGTTTAGAGGAAAACTCCCCTCTATGCATCCTGACGGTCTGCTCCCCTCATAATCCAGTAGAACCATATTTTGAGAAAGTATACATTGGTGCCTTGGATCCATGAGGCATGTTCTTACATAGTGTATGTAGCACAAACATAGAAGAAATGAAACTTTCATTCACTTTTATTTCCTTTTCTGATTGCTCCAGATTGTAGATGTTGCTTCTAAGGCTAACCTGAGCAGGTTCCTAGTGCTCACTTGTGAACATAACTGTAAAGAGGGTTTTATCCAGAATACAATGCAGGGAAAATTGTAGACAATAAGGCAACAATCGTAGATAGGCAAGCAGTGTACTTATAAAACTTCACATTTATTATGGGCAATTTAAAAACTCATGGTACACCATAGCTTGATACAGAGGAGTGTAGGTACACAACACTGGTGTCTACGTCATCTGATGCGTCTCACGCCGCTCTGGCACTTTCTCAAAGATAGCCTGGGGTAGGTAAGTTGTCTAGCTTTTACTCTTTCTTGCATGCGCCCATATATGTATACTGGCCAAATGGCTAATAGAAAGATTGGCACACCTATCCCCAGGTTATGTAGCATAGTTCACCACTAGTTAGAATACTTAAAAACAGAAACAAACTTTACTCAAATATTTACACATGATCTACACTCAAAACATATATACCATCATGTATTGATACATTCATACAGCAGAGATATAGTATCAAATAGCGCAACATTTTCAAACAAACTTTCTACTTATACTTAGTATCAATCTCAGAATGAAAACCATTACGCCTTGAATCTCACAATCAGGCACCTAAGGATTTGATTAAAAAGATATCATTAGAGTCAGGCTAATATATCGACCGACATACACAAATACAAGTAGAAATTCCCATTGCACAAACAGCATATCCCTTTTAGATGGACAAAATAAAGCAGGGAAATAAAAAGACAAAAAACGGGACAAAAACCATTATCATTATTACTTATATAGGCTCCCATATTTTGTCTGATCATATAAATGTACTTATTCCTAGCAGTCTACGATCGACATGTATAGTCAAAACTACTCAAAGTTGCCAGGCACAGTACTAGCATAATCCAATGCCTAAATATAGAGAGGAGGCAAAACAGTGTATCATATATATACTGGCTTGTATCAAATTTCATTAGTCACGTCCAAATAGTTACTATCTCAAATCCATGATCTATGATACATCTCAAAATACAGAGTGTATCCCTAATCTTTATCTTATAGTATCTATAGAACACCACATTTATAAAGAAGTATTTATTATCCTTGGTATAAGTCTATATCCCATCTCTGATTTATACCTTGTGGTTCTTTGGTATTTAATATGAAAATCCACTGGACTTCTTTGTCCAGAAGTCTTTTGAACCGGTCACCTCCTCTTATCTGAAATGGGATAAAATCTATAGCCTTGAACTGTAGTGCTTCTTTGCCTTCATTATGTTTAGAAAAATGTTTTGCTACAGGTGTTCTTGGGGGATCTTTCTCAATAGCAACAGAAAGTAGTTTTGATACAATTTTCTTTAAAGTCTGCGCTAATCAGACCCTTGCTTGAGTTCTGTATGATTAAATTCCAGTCGCTCTTTAGATATTCCTTTCCTATACCTTTCTCCCATTTCTCAAGTAGCAGGGTTTTATTGTCATATTTGGCTTTTTCTATAGCTAAGTAGAGTTGGGAGATAATTTTTTTGTTTCTAATATTCATCTTGCCGAAATATTTTAGTGTGGATAGTTTTTGTGTTTTTGGATGGGGACAATATCTAAGAAATCTGCCTTCCTGTAAAGGCCCTTATTTTCGCATTTTCCTATTAGTTGTGGAACTTGTTTGGTAGCAGGGTTTAAATTGGTCTGACTATTGATTTTTGTGACATCAGGTGTAGGGAACTAGTCAGAGATGTCCATATCTGTAGCGTCTCTGTTGTAGTAGTTAGGTTAAGTGTCTTTCTGTTTGTCAGCTGGGTGATCGTATCCCCCTAGTTCTGTTCCATTCCCGCCCACACAATGTCATGGGAGTTCTTACTAAGTAACACTGCCTGTGCCAGTTGGGCTACCTGATAGTATTCCATCAGGTCTGGTGCACCCACCCCTCCCAGTTGTTTGTGTTTTTGTAATATTTGCAAGACTATTCTTGCTGCTTTGTTACCTCACAAGAAGCTAATTAAGTCTTGTTGTAATTTATTGAGGTCTGAGGTGGAGTTCTTTATTATGAGGGCTTGATCCCTTGATCAAATACCCTTGATCAAAGGACATGGGAATTAAACTATATATAGCTTTTTAACTCCAGACTTTCTGGCTTTTTTACACACTATGGGGAGGTATAAAACTACAAAATATCCTAGACATCCAGTCTGCTGTTTTCACACTTCCATGCCTGCCTTCATAGGAAACCATTGATAAGGATTGACTCTGTGTTAATCCAATTATCTGAAAACATTTTTTTAAAATTATTATATGTACAAGATATAAAATGATCTTTTCATGCTGATTTTATCTACATCTGAAGAAAAGACCTGTGAGGTCATGAAAATGTTTGTAATAAAAATCATTGATTTTGTTGGTCCATTAAAAGGTATCAGAATCTATTAAAGGATCTTAATGGGCAGGTTACTTTTTATGAGTGATATTATATAGAGAAGAAAAACATAGAGAAGGGCAAATAGAGTGGAGAAGGAAGAAGAAAAAGAGAGAGAAAGAGAAAAAGATATAAATAGATAGATAGATAAATAGATAGATGGATAGATAGATAGATAGATAGAGATAGATAGAGATAGATAGATAGATAGATAGATAGATAGATAGATAGATAGATAGATAGATGATAGAGAGAAAGAGAGAGAGAGAGAAGCTCGCTTGCAGCAGAAGCATTTGTTACTTCATTAGCTCTATCTTATCATCTTCTTTAAAACAAATAAATACAAAATAAACAAATAAAATTTTTTATTCCCCTCTATTATAAAATAGAAAAGTTATACTTAAGTGATTTTTATGCCCCTTCCTAAAAAGTATAACTTTTCAGGAAGGGGCATAAAAATCACTTAAGTGCATTCTGCATTAGAATTGTGTTAACTGGAAACATATACATATTTTTGATGTGGTTTGCTTACAAAACAACGTGTCGTTTATTTTATTATAAAAGTAACATTAAATTATAAAATCTGCAATAACAGGTCGAACCTACCTTCCCACAACAAACGCTGAATTATATATGCTAAACATTTGGGAATTAAAGGCACAAAATAGATCAGTAGAATAAAAAAAACATATAAAATACATATACTAAAAAGTATGTATTTTTCTATAGAACTGTTTGCTTATCTGTCTGCCTAAACACACCAAGCCCTACTTCCATGTTTTTTAGGGGAAATTAAATTAAACATGCAAAACCAATATGCAAAAAACTTAGAACAGAAAGAACAAAAAGGATAGACAATATACACAAAGGGTGAATGCAGCAGTGAAGGGGTTAATATTTTAAAGAAATTCCCCTAACATCATGAGTATCATGCTTGAACTGTTAGATATTTTGAAAAATCCCCCCACATATTTGTACATGAAAAAAGATATTGCAAGAAAGGATAACACATTATCCAGGCAAACACTAATGCCACAAGGTAGGGAACTGACAGAAGGACAGTCTGGAGCTATATAGGACAATACACCAAGGTCAGATCCCTACCTTAGTGAAAAAGTCAATACATGAAAACAAATAAAAGAATCCAGCGCAATACCATACTCATGAGAGCCTACACAGACAGCCACAAAGCTAGTGTGTAAATATGATGAAGAACACAATACACATGTAGTCAACGTCACACAAACAAATATACAGAGACAGAGCTGATGACAAATGACAAACAGAAAACGATCAAAATGCAATTTGAGACAAAAACATAAACGTGGATAATAAAAAAAGTCTCTCCTATAAGGGCAATGGTATATTGATCCCCAAAAAGGCACTTACTATACAATAGATACACTGTTTTTGTACATGAGTATAGAATTTTTGATCATTATTATATTTATTTTAACAGTCTGAATATCGGAATTTTTCAAAAAATATATACCCCCCAATATGTCCCTGAAAAGGATGATTATGAAATTGCATATAATGACATACACTATAATGCCAAAAGTATGTGAACATCATACATATATGGGCTTGGGAGACACTGATGTTGGAAAAGAAGGTTTGACTCTCATGGCTAGATTATGAGTGTAGGACTAATTATTATATGATAGTTTTTAGGTAAAATTTATATCTAAACCTATATATATATATATATATATATATATATATATATATATATATATATATATATATATATATATATATATATATATATATATACACATACATATATATATATATATATATATATATATATACATATATACATATATACATATATATATATATATATACATATATATATATATATACATATATACATATATACACATATATATATATATATATATATATATATATATATATATATATATATATATATATATACAGTAAATACAGAGTTAAGCACTTTTTAAAATATAAATATTACATAAATATGATTTTACATGTTTTCATATTTTTTAATTGCAAAGGGCTCCAGTGCACTTAAATACATATCTATATGTGTGTACATATATATATATATGTGTTTATATGTGTGAGTATGTATATATATATATATATATATATATATATATATATATATATATATATATATATATATATTTATATAGGTATTTATATATATTTATATATGTATATATATATAAACTGTATATATAATATATATATATATGTATACATATACTATATATATATATATATATATATATATATATATATATATATATATATATATATATATATATATATATATATATATATATATATATATATATAAACAAATAAATCCATATTTACAGTGCACACGGTTCCCTTCCATGTTTTGTATTTTCTATGGGTGATTACAGCCACCTGTGCACCCCTTCTTTGTTCTCAGTTTGTTTAGCTTTGTGAGCTCGCATGATGGTGTGCCTGTGTTAGGGACTCAGGCTAAGGAAAGGACCTTGACGTGGTGCCTGAGCTTTCCCATTTGGCCAGATGCGGTGACTAACCTTTCCAGTTGTGATTTTATCTTAGCTGTGAGCTAGCTGGTGAGTGCTGGGTGTTTCTATGTGTTGTATTACTTTTTATTTGTAATCTCCCTTGGTTCTTGCACCCATTCCGGACTGGGGTTAACTGCCTGTGGCTCTGGTGACATCACAGCTTTTTTTTGGAGTGCTATTTAGCACCCAGGGCTGGATGTTACTGAGTCACAGGATGTGTACCTGATCCGGTCTTGGAGTGCAGTTCCCTTCCATGTTTTGTATTTTCTATGGGTGATTACAGCCACCTGTGCACCCCTTCTTTGTTCTCAGTTTGTTTAGCTTTGTGAGCTCGCATGATGGTGTGCCTGTGTTAGGGACTCAGGCTAAGGAAAGGACCTTGACGTGGTGCCTGAGCTTTCCCATTTGGCCAGATGCGGTGACTAACCTTTCCAGTTGTGATTTTATCTTAGCTGTGAGCTAGCTGGTGAGTGCTGGGTGTTTCTATGTGTTGTATTACTTTTTATTTGTAATCTCCCTTGGTTCTTGCACCCATTCCGGACTGGGGTTAACTGCCTGTGGCTCTGGTGACATCACAGCTTTTTTTTGTAGTGCTATTTAGCACCCAGGGCTGGATGTTACTGAGTCACAGGATGTGTACCTGATCCGGTCTTGGAGTGCAGTTCCCTTCCATGTTTTGTATTTTCTATGGGTGATTACAGCCACCTGTGCACCCCTTCTTTGTTCTCAGTTTGTTTAGCTTTGTGAGCTCGCATGATGGTGTGCCTGTGTTAGGGACTCAGGCTAAGGAAAGGACCTTGACGTGGTGCCTGAGCTTTCCCATTTGGCCAGATGCAGTGACTAACCTTTCCAGTTGTGATTTTATCTTAGCTGTGAGCTAGCTGGTGAGTGCTGGGTGTTTCTATGTGTTGTATTACTTTTTATTTGTAATCTCCCTTGGTTCTTGCACCCATTCCGGACTGGGGTTAACTGCCTGTGGCTCTGGTGATATCACAGCTTTTTTTTGGAGTGCTATTTAGCACCCAGGGCTGGATGTTACTGAGTCACAGGATGTGTACCTGATCCGGTCTTGGAGTGCAGTTCCCTTCCATGTTTTATATATATATATATATATATATATATATATATATAAAGGGGTATATATTTTGTAAAGTGCGAGCGGACATGATACGATGTAGCGTATCATGTCCGCCGCACATCGATAAATACAGACAGCTGTCAGTATTTATTATTGTACCAGCAGTTCTCATGAACTGCTGATGCAATGCAGCCCCCTGCAGATTTGCGGCCAATCGGTCGCTAGAAGGGGGAGTCAATCAACCAGATCATATTCGATCTGGTTGATTTCTGTCCGCGGCCTCAGAGCAGGCGGACAAGTTATGGAGCAACGGTCTTTTGACTGCTGCTTCATAACTTCTGTTTTCGGCGAGCCTGAAGGCTCATGCGGAAACAGGGCCATCATCCATACGGATGCTTGATAAATTGGCCCCATATACTGTACTTTTTAATATAATTTTGATTTGTTTGTACCACTTTTTTGTCTCGCATAACAGTTAACCAGATCTCTAAAATCGGGCTATCCTTGTTTGTGTTAAATTCAATTTCACTCAAGAGAACACATTTACTTTTAAACTGTAATATGTGCACTAATATGTGCACTACTGTAATAAACCCCTTTTCTCTTGCTTGCAACAGTTAGCGCGCCACTTGTAATCTAGCCCACAACCGGCATTCTAAATCATTCCAAAGGTGTTTAGTGGGGATGAGGTAAGGGCTCTGTGCAGGCCACTCATGTTCCTCCACACTAAACTTGTCAAACCATTTCATCATAGACCTTGCTTTGAGCACAGAGGCACAGCCGTGCTGGAACAAGAAAGAGGCTTCCTCAAACTGTTGCCAAATCTAAAAAGGAGAGACAATATTGGGCTGTAAGACAATAGCTGATATAGATGGCATCCTTCATTTTGAAGTGTTGCTAGGAGAGAAAAAAACATGTTTTCAAAGGATAAAAATTGTCATTTTTATTAAAAAATATTTAGCTTGAATAAAGTCAACTCTATGGCATTTGTGGGGAAAACATATATTAATGATTGCAGAGTTTGGAATTAGGAAGTATAATTTCTTACATAAAGGGCTACATTTATTAAACCGCAAATGCAGCTTCGGGGGCCCTAGGTTTCAGACTTGCACAAGCTTAACCTTTCTGCAACTTAGTGGTCAGGATTCAATCATCCTGATTCCAAAAGGCTTGGGCAATGTTAAATGTGGGCATCAGATGCTGCCCAATCACTGCAATACCAGGCGAACAAGGTTCATTATAGCAAACCTTGTCCACCCGGAACATGATAAATGGAGCCCAAATTGCAATTCATCCTTTAGTATGCATTGATCATGAACACCCTGTTTCAGGCTGGGTAGAGAAGAAGGAGGGGGAAACTTTATCTTAGAATGAACAACTGGTTTGGAGACGACTATTTGTCATGCCTCCAATTGCTCTTTACACTTACTAATGATGGAAAAAGGGCCAGAGATAGGAAGAAGATTATTCATCAGTCTTTAAAGGCCAACCAACACTGAAGATGGTTTATGATGTGTATGCTGGACATGACAGCTCAGAAAACAAAGTTGATTAAGTTAAAAAATATTCTACCTCCAGCAGTTTTAGGACAAAGTATTGATGGAGGAATTGAGAGACCCAATCCGGAAGGGCACATCTGCTAATTGTGGGTTATATTTTTTAAATCTCTCCCCTTCTCTGTTGCCAAAGAGTAATTTGTGTCCCTCATTAGTCAAAAGGTATGATAAATCAGCTATCTAATTAGAGTTTTATAGATATTCATTACCCCTTCAGTTAATTAAAAAGTCTAGTTTCCTAGACTTTTAATACGAATGTAAACTTTTTTGCAGTGGGACCAGAGCCCAAAGAAAGGGGGCCCATAACAACCAGTTTATACATAGAGAAATGCACAGAATTTGTAAATCCTAATGCAGGGAAGCCTCTTATTAGTGCAGGTTGCAGATCTATCTATCTATCTATCTATCTATTTATCTATCTTTCTATCTATCTATCTATCTATCTATCTATCTATCTATCTATCTATCTATCTATCTATCAATCTATCTTTCTATCTACTCAAAATTATTATATAAAGCTACATATACAGTGTGTTATTTCTATTGCTCAATACTGAGATATTTTTTGGGGGGGCAAAAACAAATTGCACTAAGGCGCTATGTTGAGTAGGTCAAAGTTAGGTTAATTAAAGTTGAGTTTTAAATTAAAGAACATTTTTTTTTAATTGACAAAATGCTGTGGTTATAGAGCTCTGTTTTATAAGTTGAAAAATAATCACTATATTAAACCATTTTGTTGACATCATCTTTTTAAACAGTACTTAAAGTTTTGACTTATAAAAACATTCTTCCTAATGACATTTTTAGGATCAATTCTGTCCTGGTTAATTATTTTTTTGTGACCAGGAAGGAGACATTGGTCGATATTCAATAAAACCCATTAACAAAACTAATATCTTGCAGAAAAAAATGTTCCACATTACAACTTGAAAACTGGGGAATTCATAACAATTTGTACCTGCCCTTTGTCATATCTGCATCTATAAGTTAAGGACCCAGGACACACACCTGTATGTGGTCTGATTCATACTAAGAAGAAGAGGGTTTGAGCGCAGGAGGGCATACAGGCGCCATGCAGTGAGGGGTGCCTGCCTGTCAGTAATTAAAAAAAAAATATTTTTATTTTAGTAAGAATTGTGCTGCCAGGTGCCTACAAAGTCGATTGTTTCATTGGGAATATGTTACAGCAGTTGAGGGAGCCATGAAGGAGAGAGGGGCAAAGATTAAAACTAAACCCCTCCCATTTTCGCCAGGCATGTTTAGTTTCACTTTAACCCCTTGGCTACCAGAGAGGGTTGCAGTGTATTCACTTGTTATGTGCTGTATTCCTTTTTTATAGCCAGGAGTTTAAATTCTGCTTCAGGATGAATGTTTTTGTTCTATAAAGGCCTTGGAGGTGTGGAGGTTATGTGGGACTAGCTGCTCTGCTCTTTATTACAAGTTGCCAATTGTGATTTACAGCCTTTAGGGCACTTTGACAACAAAGTTTGTAGACTGTAAGGCTGTAAAATGTGTATGTGTGTAAACCACTCACATGGCATATTTGTTTGTTTGTATGTATGTACCGGTATATGTATGTGTATATATATATATATATATATATATATATATATATATATATACACACATACACACACATATATATACACTTACACACACACACACATATATATATATATATATATATATATATATATACATACACATACATCACATTAAAAATTGTTAATCTGTTCTTTATCAAGTAAGTGTGGTATTTTTGTATTGTGGTAAATTGAATTTCTAAGTTCTAATTTTAAACACATTTGTTGACCCCTGGATTACATATAATCTACAACATTCCATGTTTTCCTTTGAGAGCAACATCATATGATATTTATATTTCAGAACAAAATAAATGGAACATCTGTGTGTATTTGTACCAAAAATATCAGAGTTTACAAGATTTTTTTCATGTAGTGGAAAAAAATACCTACATTTTATATTTTCTTCCACTGGCTGCACAGGTTGTTGATGGTGATGAGCTTGCATGCTGCTAGTTTTAATATTGCTATTGTTTACACAAAACTGTGTTTAACTCCAACAAAATGTTAAGCACATAGTCAAAGTCATCTCCAGAAAAGCAATACACTAATGGCTTGTCAATAAACATGTCCTATGAGCCCATCTGGGTCTGCACAGATGTGTATTGCTGTCTCAGAACTGACATTGACTATGTGTTTAACTCTTTTGCAAGTGGCTAACACACTTCTGTGCAAGCACTCGTGCAATTATAAAATGCCCAGCAAACTGTCACATTTTATGTCCCTTTAAATAGGGTTTTCTTTAGAATATTTTGCATTAAAAGTTTAACATGATTTGTTTTTGTTATACATAATAGAAATTGTAGTGCCATTTGAGTCAAGTAAATATTGATTTTTGGTGTAGCTTCCATTACAACAAATATTGCAATTGGTGTGTGTATTTGTGTATCTCCATAAAAGGGAAAATGTAATTTTACATCTAATATTTATTTTTAGTTGTCCTAAATAATAATAAAAAAAAGTCCTAATTTTTTCCACTTTTTTTCTGGGGGGGTGGGGGGGGCGCTTCAGGTTTTTGTGCCTACAGCCACCTGAGATGTAAATCCGGCCCTGCAGGAGGGGAGGAGGGTTCTGGGTCTGATGGAGGAGGGCAAGTCAGGGATTCTGATGTATACCAAGATGGTGCTGAGTCCCTTATCTCCTCTTATTGACCATGCTTGCTCCACCTACTAGGGGCAGGTGACCAGTCACATGACTTTGTTTTTCTATTTATTCTTAGCACGCCCCCAGTGCTTGGTTATTTTTTCCTTGCTTCCTGATTCTGGAGTACTTTCCTGTGATAACCCCTGATTTCATTGTAAAGATTTCCTGGTTCCTAATTTCAGGTTGTCTCTCAACTACATTGCCTGCTGCCTGCCTTGACTTCGGATTGTTTTGACAATGGGGCCCATTGATCAAGCTCCGAATGGAGCTTGTGGGCCTGTGTTACTGGCGAGTCTTCAGACTCGCCAGAAACACCAGTTATGAAGCAGTGGCCTAAAGACCGCTGCTCCATAACCCTGTCCGCCTGCTCTGATGAGGCGGACAGGAACCGCCGGAAATCAACCCGATAGAGTATGATCGGGTTGATTGACACCTCTCTGCTTGTTACCGATTGGCCGCGAGTCAGCAGGAGGCGGTGTTGCACCATCAGCTCTTGTGAGCTACTGGTGCAATGTTAAATGTGGAGAGTGTATTGCTCTCCACATTCAGCGAGGTCTTGCGGACCTGATCCGCACTGTCGGATAAGGTCTGCAAGACCTTTAATAAATAGGCCCCTATGTCTCAGCCTCTGCCCTTTCTGCATCCCTCTTTTGGCTCCTAACCTATTAAAGGCCTCCGTGCCACCACAGACCTTTCAGGAACCTGTATACATTTCCAGGTACTCCTGAGGGTCGTGATTGATTGAAGGGAGTGCTGTTCCGCTGCAACTGGGTTCCAATATCACCACAAGACCCCATGTGGGTTGTAACACAAATAGAGCCCTGTATGACCACAAAAACACCAAAACTCTACAAAACCAAACATATTTTGCACATCTTTTTTAGTGACAAAGTAAAAAGCCTGATCTCTTCACTTAATTAAATTGTATATTATACTAATTAAAAAATATTTTTATTAGTTTTTTTTAAAGGAAAAATATGTCACCATAAAATAAGCTAGAAAATTGTTAGTAGATAAAGTAACATCAAGGTATTTTCCAACATATTTTCTCAACAATTTTATACTATTATGGGCTAGATTATGAGTGGAGCGCTAACATTATGGCAAGGAGTGTAAACGTGATCGTGAGATTGCAGTGATTTTTTACGCTCAAATCCATATTACAAGTGGCATGCTGTTTAAATTATCGCGAATGTGTTTACGCAATCCCGCAGTAATTTATGCTCTACATATTTTCTATGGGTGGCATTGAACACCAATGTTCGCTCGTATTACAAGTTAAAAGTAAATGTTATTGCTTAATCGCAATTGCATTTAACGCTCAAACTTTTTACGCGCTCCTTAAAGTTTGGGGAAAGAGTTTGGCTAGAGTAAGCAGTTGCACTAAACTACTCTATTAACCCCTAAATCACCACACCGCAACATTGCAAACTACCCCACTAATCTATGAACCCCTAAACCACCACAACCCCCATCGCAAAATATCCTTCTACACTATTAACACCTAAACGGCCACAACCCCCATTGCAAAATACCCCTTTAAATTATTAACCCCTGTACCTCTATTTATTGCGATCGATACAATTTTTCCCCAGTTTGTGTGCTTCATTAAAGTCTATGGGGAGAAGTTTTTAACACTGTTATGAAGTCCTCAAGTTAGCACGCTTAGGCTTTCACTCGCATGACAACATTTTACTTTCAACTTGTAATACACCCGCTGACCCATGCGAGTTAAAAGTTTTCTTCTAGTGAAGTTTACACACGAGCGAAAAAGCTAAATAGCCCGTCACTAGTAATCTGGCCCTAAATGTAATATTAAAATACTAAATGTTACATTTAAATGTCCAGAATTCTTTATTCTAATATTAATTAAAATAAAAAATAAACTTCCGCTCTTATTAGATATCCTATTGGAAGCATATATCAATTTCAACATTTCTCTCCTTATTGAAACTACATTTTCTGAATTCCGATTGAATGTGCAATTAACCCTTTTGATGCACATTACAAACTATATTCGTCATGCACACCACAGCCTGCAGGCGCATGATGAAGCCTTTTTGTTATGCAGGGGATTGCTGTTTAAATGCTGTTTTTGGTGATCCCCCACACTACATGCTGGGGATCCGCTGGTGGTCTACTGGGTGGCACTCCCATGCTTCAAGGGAGTGCTGGGGACGTCACCACGTATGGATGTGGTGATGTCAGAAAGGGCTGAGCAAGGAATCTTATTATAGCTGCTAGTGAGCTTGCTGGGGGGAAGTTCTTTGAACCCCTTAAACTCAGCTCCAATAAAGCTACAAACCTCCAAGACTCCTCCTTTGAAAGAGAACCGCCTACTCAAAAAGTGTAAGCAAAACACACAGCGACATACAGGGATTGTAGTTTATATGCAAAAGAAGGGTTCTAGAGACCCCTAATAAAGTTTTTCTTCCTAATAAAGAAGTTCCTCACTTAAAAGAATATATGGATTTTGTCTGTATAGTCAGGTGATCACTATAGTAACAAGGAACACAATAAAGTGCTATTTCTGTACTGAACAATGGGACATCTATAATTTATATTATAGCCCCCAAAAGCACTTATGGGCCCCTATTTCACATGTGACTACCCTTGATGACAATATAGTAAGGTGATCACAGTAACAGCAGTGGTCACTGGGCAATTTTCAATACTATTTACAAAAATCTATACAAAAATTATACATACTTTTGACAGTTTTTGAGGCAGCTATCTCACATGCCGTGAAATATCAATATAATAATGGCATATTGGGAATCTGCTGGGCTTGCTGAAAAAAAGTATATCATTTGTGTCGGTCACTCACTGAAATTTGACTTACAAAAGGGTTTAAATGTTGGTAGCCAAAAAAGCTCAAAATTGTCTCAGCACTGGGGTGTAAAAAAGGCTTAATAGTTAAAGGGTTAAAAACACATACTCAATTGACAAGGTTACCTCTTTCTATTAGTATACTTTTCCTGAGAACATGCAGAGGCATTCTCATGAGCTTGCACATGTCTTTACCGGCCGTGTTTGGGACAATTTTATACAAATAGTGCTCCAGTAAAGTGCACATTTTTGCTCCTGATTAAATGTTAGATTACGAGTGGAGTGCTATTTACAAGGTATCGAGAGTATTACTAGTTGAAAGTAAAAAAAATTCGCTCATGTGCTAACCCAACGCACGCAAAAAGTAGATTTCAATATTGCTACCACGTTAACGTATTCTCCCTTAGACTTCAATGGAGCGTGAATAGTGGGAAAAAAAATAACACCCAACAAGTCGCGCAAACCTGATCACATTTTTTCAAGTGTTCTAACCCGACATAAAACATTAATATTTCACATTCCAATGTTCTTAACATAGCAGAATATATTCTATGTATTCATATTGTTAAAAAGGAATATTGCATAACTATGATTTTACATGTTTTTTAGCTACTTGACTGCAAAGGTTTCTAATGCACACACACACATGTCTATATATGTATTCATGTGTTTTTGTGTGTTTTTTGTATGTATGTGTATATATGTATATATGTGTATATATATATATATATATATATATATATATATATATATATCTCAACATTTTAAATTAGGGGGAGATAAAAGGCGAGTTTAAAATCCTCCACTACGCACAAAATATAGAAAAAATAACTCATTGTGTAGTTCATTAACAAATCTAGACAGGCCCAGAGGCTTGTTTTCCCACAGAAAACCTCTGAATTACATTGTTCCCAATGCAGCAAAGGATTCTGGGTAAGATATGCAAATTAAGTACACAATGACACACATTTTTACTTCAGTCTGCTTTTCAGCAGGTTCCCTTTACGCCAAAGTATCGCTGTTCACACAGCTTATAAGCTTAGCTAGGGTTAGTGCAGTGATTCATAACCATCCCAGGACAGACTGTATCGTGGTTATTGCCACTCATCAGCTGGGAGAAGGTTAGAATCACTGCTGGGTGAAGTTGATTCCAGGCAGAAGTCTGTCCTGGGATGGTTATGAATCACTGCACTAACCCTAGCTAAGTTTATAAGCTGTGTGAACAGCGATACTTTGGCGTAAAGGGAACCTGCTGAAAAGCAGACTGAAGTAAAAAGGTGTGTCATTAATTTGCATATCTTACCTAGAATCCTTTGCTGCATTGGAAACAATGTAATTCAGAGGTTTTCTGTGGGAAAACAAGCCTCTGGGCCTTTCTAGATTTGTTAATGAACTACACAATGAGTTATTTTATATATATATATATATATATATATATATATATATATATATATATATATATATATATATATATATATATAAAACACAAAAAACCCAGCACTCACCAGCAGATTCACAGCAGTGTTTAAAAGCAAAACTGGGGGAAGTCAGTTACATTTGGCGCCAAAGGATCAAGCCCAGGACCACGACAAGGTCTCCCTCTTCCTGGGACCCTAAACCAGCACCCACACAGTGCATACTTCCAAACAAACCAACTGGGAACCTCCCAGGGTGACACAGGCTTTTGTAACCTCCCCTATGTAAATACAAAACACAGGAATGGACCGCACTCACAGACTGGACTGGGTACACATCCTAAGCCACTGTTAACTCCACAGCCCTGAACACTGACAGACAGCTGCAAAGGTCCCAGCAACCCAGGCAGTTAACCCCAGAGCAACCTGGGTGTCAGGTCCACAGGGGAGCATTACAAACATTATTAACATAAAACACAAAAAAAAACCAGCACTCACCAGCAGATTCACAGCAGTGTTTAAAAGCAAAACTGGGGGAAGTCAGTTACATTTGGCGCCAAAGGATCAAGCCCAGGACCACGACAAGGTCTCCCCCTTCCTGGGACCCTAAACCAGCACCCACAAAATGCATACTTCCAAACAAACCAACTGGGAACCTCCCATGGTGACACAGGCTTTTGTAACCTCCCCTATGTAAATACAAAACACAGGAATGGACCGCACTCACAGACTTGACTGGGTACACATACTAAGCCACTGTTAACTCCACAGCCCTGAACACTGACAGACAGCTGCAAAGTTCCCAGCAACCAAGGCAGTTAACCCCAGAGCAACCTGGGTGTCAGGTCCACAGGGGAGCATTACAAACATTATTAACACAAAACACAAAAAAAAACCAGCACTCACCAGCAGATTCACAGCAGTGTTTAAAAGCAAAACTGGGGGAAGTCAGTTACATTTGGCGCCAAAGGATCAAGCCCAGGACCACGACAAGGTCTCCCCCTTCCTGGGACCCTAAACCAGCACCCACACAATGCATACTTCCAAACAAACCAACTGGGAACCTCCCAGGGTGACACAGGATTTTGTAACCTCCCCTATGTAAATACAAAACACAGGAATGGACCGCACTCACAGACTGGACTAGGTACACATCCTAAGCCACTGTTAACTCCACAGCCCTGAACACTGACAGACAGCTGCAAAGTTCCCAGCAACCCAGGCAGTTAACCCCAGAGCAACCTGGGTGTCAGGTCCACAGGGGAGCATTACAAACATTATTAACACAAAACACAAAAAAAACAGCACTCACCAGCAGATTCACAGCAGTGTTTAAAAGCAAAACTGGGGGAAGTCAGTTACATTTGGCGCCAAAGGATCAAGCCCAGGACAACGACAAGGTCTCCCCCTTCCTGGGACCCTAAACCAGCACCCACACAATGCATACTTCCAAACAAACCAACTGGGAACCTCCCAGGGTGACACAGGCTTTTGTAACCTCCCCTATGTAAATACAAAACACAGGAATGGACCGCACTCACAGACTGGACTGGGTACACATCCTAAGCCACTGTTAACTCCACAGCCCTGAACACTGACAGACAGCTGCAAAGTTCCCAGCATTGTCGTGGTCCTGGGCTTGATCCTTTGGCGCCAAATTTAACTGACTCCCCCCAGTTTTGCTTTTAAACACTGCTGTGAATCTGCTGGTGAGTGCTGGGTTTTTTGTGTTTTGTGTTAATAATGTTTGTAATGCTCCCCTGTGGACCTGACACCCAGGTTGCTCTGGGGTTAACTGCCTGGGTTGCTGGGAACTTTGCAGCTGTCTGTCAGTGTTCAGGGCTGTGGAGTTAACAGTGGCTTAGGATGTGTACCCAGTCCAGTCTGTGAGTGCGGTCCATTCCTGTGTTTTGTATTTACATAGGGGAGGTTACAAAAGCCTGTGTCACCCTGGGAGGTTTCCAGTTGGTTTGTTTGGAAGTATGCATTGTGTGGGTGCTGGTTTAGGGTCCCAGGAAGGGGGAGACCTTGTCATGGTCCTGGGCTTGATCCTTTGGCGCCAAATGTAACTGACTTCCCCCAGTTTTGCTTTTAAACACTGCTGTGAATCTGCTGGTGAGTGCTGGGTTTTTTTGTGTTTTGTGCTAATAATGTTTGTAATGCTCCCCTGTGGACCTGACACCCAGGTTGCTCTGGGGTTAACTGCCTGGGTTGCTGGGAACTTTGCAGCTGTCTGTCAGTGTTCAGGGTTGTGGAGTTAACAGTGGCTTAGGATGTGTACCCAGTCCAGTCTGTGAGTGCGGTCCATTCCTGTGTTTTATATATATATATATATATATATATATATATATATATATATATATATATATATATATATATATATATATATATATATATATATATATATATAAAAAAATATATATATATATATATATATATATATATAAATACATATATACACATACAGAATAAATACATCTGTGCACACATATATACATTTAGGCATGCATATGTATGTACAGTATATCTATGTTTAAAGGGACATGAAACCCAAATTTTTTCTTTCATGGTTTAGAAAGATCATGCAATTTTAAACAGCTTTCTAATTTACTTCTGTTATCTAATTATTTTTTTTTTATATGCTTTGCTGAAAAGCATATCTAGATAGGCTCAGTAGCTGCTGATTGGTTGCTGCACATAGATGCCTCGTGTGATTGGCTCACCCATGTGCATTGCTATTCATTCAACAAAGGATATCTAAAAAATGAAGCAAAATATATAATAGAAATAAATTGGAATGTTGTTTAAAATTGTATTCTTTATCTGAATCATGAGAGAAAAATGTTGGGTTTAGTGTCCCTTTAAGTTCTTTGTATACTTTGCGTGTGACTTGTAGTCTGGCCTTAAGTATGATAAATTTCAACATAGCATACCAGGATACTCATTTAATTCTGAATTCAATATTCTTTAAAGGGCATTACAGCCTTAGAGGTATTGAGAACCCCTCTATCCCATAAACATTGAAAGGTAACAACAACATTTTTAATATTTCAGTCTGTGTGTCTATTCAATGAATGCAATGAAAGAGTTTAGGATATATAGGTAATTGTTGTTAGCATAAATTAAGTGTAAATGTCAGCAGATCTATTGTATTGAGCACATAGATGCATTCTCTGCGATAGTTATTCTTCAAACAATGTTCGGTTTCACATGTCTACTGCTTGATATCTTTCTGTAGGCAGGAAAAAAAAAATCTTAGTTATGTATCATTCTCATACAGCAAGTACTTCATAAAACTACATCAAAGCATTCTTTTCTATGACTTCCAACTCATCTTGTATTCTTATTGCTTTGTTTCCTCTCGGGGTTGTAAGCTTTAAAACTACCACCTTTTTTTAAAGCCTTGAGTTTCAGAGAAATATTACATGAATTTTCAAAAAGCAGAAAGCAGGCTTTCCTTAGGAGAAAAAAAAGAAAAAGTCTCTTAAGCTTGAGAGAAATACTGACCAAGAA